>NC_080729.1:8853933-9153933 GCF_019097595.1 Hemibagrus wyckioides | reverse complement strand
AATTTATGGGAATATCTATGAGAAATATCTTCCTATAGAAATTATAGAAGTAGAACCTTGTACTGAATGGTGAAGTCCACCTTTTAAGTCATGCTTCTGTATAAGTTGGAACAAAAAATAGCAGCTGACAATAGGTGCGTTTACATGGACACTTTTTAATCAGATCGGACTGAATTCAATCAGATTGACGAATCTGATCGCAGCGTTTACATGAATGCGGTATAAAGTAATCAGATTGTTATGCGCGTTCACATGACACATGATTAGAATCGGATTAGATCTTTTGACATGCGCACAGTCCACGAAAACATCCGTACGTCATACGTCATTCGTATCAACGTCTGTACGTCATACGTCATTGCACATGCGCAGAACTTTCCAGGAACATATTCCATCGGATTAAGTGTTTACATGTCCTCTCAATCGGACTAAAAATGGTTTAAACCACCCCTTACCATCCGATTGAAATTTTAATCGGATGTGGCAAATTCCATCCGAATTGACGTGTTTACATGACACTTTTTTAATCTGATTGTGCTTCTAGTCTTGTTGCGATCGGATTACAAGTGTCCATGTAAACGCACCTAATGAGATCTTATATAAGTGAGTCCTTGAATATAGAGAATAGTGGCTGAAAATTATCATGAGGATCTACTGATATGAAGTAGTTGTTGCCCAAATTAGCCAAGTTTTGAATAGTTTTATGTAGATATTTCACTCAAATATTCTACCAGTATGTAGCCAAATACCTGCTAGTCAGTTGAAAAGCAGTACTGTGGAAATGCAGTGGAAGAAAACTGACCTGGCAGGGACAATGATTGTTAAACTGTGGGAAAACAAGTGCCACCCTGGTGTTGTTGTGTTAGAAATCCAGAGTACATTGCAGGCTCAGCAGTGTGGCAAGTGAAACAACTTGACCATGCTAGCAGTGCTCATTCACAGGTCTAAATGGGGTAGATGTAGGGAAGTGTGAAGTAAACCATGAGCAAAAAATGTGTAGAAGAACGACCAGACACAGCTTGGAGAATATAAAGAAACCTGTCTCAAATTCAGGCCCAGTAATTGGTAAATAGAAAAAGAATGACCCAGTAAAAAGAGAAGACAACTCTTACACTATATTGTATGATAACAGCTAACTTAGTATGCTCTAGCTAACTTACTGCCCCTTGTGGTTAGGAGGTGTGAAAATCAACCTTCATCAAATGGTGACCAGCAACAGTTTTTAACCCCACAGTAAGATTTTATGTCATAGTGAAATTTTTTTCACCTGGTAATTACACCTGTTTGTGGGTCTTCCCTAATCTGTTCCTGCAACATTAAAAACATACACTTGTATAGAAAGTCTTTGTATGCTGTTGAATTATGAAATGAAAATGAAATGAAACAGCATTTATTTGTCACATATACATTACAGCACAGTGAAATTCTTTCTTCGCATATCCCATCCTTGGAGGTTGGGGTCAGCCATGATACAGCACCCCTGGAGCAGAGAGGGTTAAGGGCCTTGCTCAAGGGCCCAACAGTGGCAACTTGGCAGTGCTGGGGCTTGAACCCCTGATCTTCTGGTCAACGACCCAGAGCCTTAACCACTTGAGCCACCACTGCCCCTATTACAATATTTCTACAATAATTACAATATCTCTTCACTGTAACTAGAGGCCCAAACCTGTTTCAGCATGGCAATACCCCTGTACCCAAAGAATGGTCCAAGTGTGGTCCAAGGTTTGCCCAGATTAGAGTGAAAAACTCAAGTGATCTGCACACACCCACAGCTTTGGGATTAACTGGAACACAAACTGTGCAGCAGGCCTTCTCATCTGACATCACTGCTTCACTAAGACTTTTATGGCCGAATGGGCAAATCTCCACAGCTACTTTCCAAAACCTTTTGGAATGCCTTCCCAGAGACATGGAGGTTATTATGACAGCAAACGGACTAAATCTAAAATGGAGTGTGCAGAAAGCACACATGGGTGTGTTAGAGAGGTGTCCACAATCTTCTTGCCGAAGATCGTATTTATTATTGCATATATTTTAAGGGAACCTTAACATAAAGCATTACAATAAAACTAAAAAAGGATTTATATTTCAAATACATCTTTATTTCCCTCTACAGTCAAAATTCTGTGAATTCTGTGATTCTACACCACTCTGTGAGTTATATCCTTTTATCTGTAAAAGGAGTAAAATCCTCAAAGAATTCATCAAAGGCTAGACTTCAGAGTAGCTCCTCATTTGTGATTTTACTGTAAATTTGTGCAAATAACTCATATGTGTTGCCATGGTGAAATGAGATGCAGTATAGTAGCTAAAAGAAAGGTAAAATAGACTGGTCTTTCTCCAGAATTTCATTAACTCATAATGCAGTCTAACCCTCACTGTGTCTGGAGACAATACAGCAACTCTAAGCTACAAATGTTAATGTCCACTAGTTATCATAGTCCCTATGTTTTCCTGGTTCTGCCTGTACTTTGCCTTTTAGGCTAATTGTTTTGGAATTATAATATGGATTTGCTTATGCTAATAAATACTTTGTGCTAATGCTGCCTATAGAATGCCAGAATTTACATTTCACTGTCTCTAACTGTCATCCATATGTTGAGTACAGTTTATTTATTTATAACATTTTAACTTGAACACCACTGTAAAACACCCAGGAGAATAAGATTTCATTGACATCTCTCTCTCTCTCTCAAGGATGAGTAATTGAATGCATGCATTGCTGTCATTTACTGTCAGTAGCATTTACTGTATCTGTAGAATGTTTATGTTAGTGATATAAGGACATGGCTGTATATACACTGTCAGTGTGTAGTAGTGACACTGGAAGCTGCTCCACATTCTTATAGGACAGGTTGGTTTTATGCACACCTTGATTTGACCTCCAAAAGCTACTCTGTTAATGTTGAGCTGTGATTAATTCCATTGTGAACTCGTAACAACTTAGAGGTCAAATAGAGTCCAGTTTTACAAAAGCCAGACTCACACATACACACACACACACACACACACACACACACAAACAGAATACATAAAAAGGGTTTGTTTGTCTGGTTTAAACTGTGGCAATTGGCTTTCATACTTCATACAACATGCACAAACCTTTAACACCAAAGGTGCTGCACTTTGCAAAATTTTCACACACAAAACAAATGAGCACACATTCACTCTAAGCAGACCATTTAGCTTAGAAAAAAAGAGCGAGCTCTTAAGCACTTAAGGTACCATTAGAGGTTATTAAAGAGGTGAAAGCTAAAAGCACCTGTATATGTTTCAGATGATTTCCAGGAAGTGCATCTGTGTGTGATTGTGTGTGAGGAAATATTTAAATATTTCTTAGCAAATGACTGTATGTTAATGTGCATTTATTTACATTCACATGTGAACTATTTAATGTAGAATGTACAGATAACTCTTATTACTGTAGATAATTACTTAAATATGGTCATTTTCAACACCCAAGCTTTTTGATTTATATTTATCAAACAATCGCAAGCCTTGACTAAGCTTTACTACACCTACTACTACCAAGCTCTAGTAATCGCATTGTTTATTCAAACCGAGCGTTTCAGATTTACCTGATTTACCTAATGGTTGATCAGGTTATGTAGAAAATGAATTAACAGAATTTTTTCTGATATAAATAGCCAATGTTTGTATTTTGAAAATACTTTCTAATGTGATGAATTATTTTACTGACAGAAAAGTATGTGTAGAGTAAGAAATGTTGGATTGCTTTTCTTTATTCATTCTAGGTATGAAGAAACTCAAAATCTTTGCTAAAATTAGCAGAGTAACTCCTCTTAAATTTGATGCCAGTGAATTGGTATTTATTTCCCGATTCATTCTTCACGGATTCCTTCTGCTCTTACATTTTTTGGCAAGAATTCGGAACCTCTCTCTGAAACCTTTATGTTTTACTTCAGTGACATTTGTGTAAAATTGTGTTGTCATGTTACCCTAAGACTCTCATTACCAGTTCGGTTTCATACTAGCAATAATTTTGCTAGCTGAAAAGATCCCATGGCCACATATCTAGGATCAAACATTGAAAGGGCAAAAATTGATGTGAATTTATAATGAGATTTGTGCCACTTAAATCTAGCCATGATTTAAAGCAAGAACAGAAAAGGACAAATATGAAGTGAGAAAGCTACTGCACACAGTGCTAGTTGAATACACTGGAGATTTAAATAACTGAAGCACAACATCCTAACTATACAATCCTGTCTTTTCTGTTTAGTGACTATAACAGAGTTAGGATTGCATTAGAATATAACTGTATAAAAGTAAAGAATAGACACGTGCTTAAAAGCCTTGTAAAATGAACCAAATTAATGAATTTAATGACAAAACATATTGGCAGCTCAGCTTTTGAGTTTTGCTTATAATTTTTTTTTACTGTAGTAGCTGTACATATGACTGATTCTGAAATGACTCCCTTTGCTCCTTTGTGGCTTGAAATAATGCTGTAAAATAAAATATATATTAAATTAAGCACACACACACACACACACACACACAAACACGCACACACAGAAGTTGAAAGATCTTGTAATTGTCAGATGTTATGAATTATAAGAAAAAATAATAAGAAGAAATGACACTCATCTTTATACAGTCTAAATTTCTGCAGATTAAAAGAACAGTGTTCCACAATACACAATCTGTTAATTTATTTCTTTGCTCTCACTTCTCCCTCTGCAGCCACTGTGTATGTGTGTGTGTGTGTGTGTGTGATATATGTCTGTTCTTATCTAGTAGACTTATCAAGTGGGTTGTGGAATTCAATAACATGTCCCATTCAGTGTGAAAGCTTCTATTACAGCTCATACTAAACACATTTAATGCAGATACAGTACCCCTGCATAGTTTCTATGGTAACACTGAAAAACAAGGGTGAAGTTAGCATTCAAACAAACAGGCAGAAATATGCTGCATCTCTCTCTCTCCCCCTGTGTGTGTGTGTGCGTGTGTGTGTGTGTGTGTGTGTGTTTGTGTATTTGTGTAGAGCACTTGGGAGTGTTGGGCAATCACAGTAGTCTGAGTTATATACACATACAAACACACACACCTGCACTGACATCATTATCATGATGCACAATGATAAAATCATACTCTAAACATTTAGTGTAAGGAATACTAGTCTCCTTCTTTCAGCTTCAGCACGGAGTAAGAGAATTTATGGGATTTAAGCTACAAAGCATAACCGAGTTTGGCCAAAAATTACACATCTCACTTAGACACATACATAATAAATTATCGGAATATTAGACATATGTTATATATATATTCTATCCAATATCACCAGAGACACATTCACATCTCTTTGTGTAGGTTGAATGATTTTGATCTCTTTTAGTGGAAGATCTAATTTGGAACAGTTGCTCAGCAACAGACAACTCTTTGCTGCATATCACTGTACTATCCTTCCAAAGCAAAACACACACACACACACACACATTTTAGTAGCACACAGTGCAGAGACACAAATTCATAAACACCTCAATTTTATGTGTCCTCATGACCACGTATGTTTGTCAAAGGGCACTGGAGCAGCCCTCCTCCACTCCAAATGGAAATGTTACCGTGGCAACATGTCACATGATTTGACTCCAGAAGCATGAACAACTACAGTGTGTGTGTGTGTATGTGTGTGTCTGAGAGAGAGAGAGAGAGAGAGAGAGAGATTGGGAGGTCAAAGTGTAAGGCTGTTAGAGTCGATCCAGTGATCTGTATCACATTTCTGATTAAAAACAGGTCCTGTAGAACAGATTGTGAGTAACTTTAGGCATACAGACACATACATATCTCAGGCTGTTTTTTTTGGGAGTATGCTGTTCCTCATTCACAGTTCTTATCACAACGTGATGCTGCAACATGAAAATACCCATGCCATGCCAAGTCACACACTGGGTCAGTCAGGGGTAAGGAACCACCATGTGGCTTGTGAATGCTAGGTAATGTCATTTTAAATTAGAAAAAACTAAGAAGTTCCCTACTGTTATTATAGACTCTAAATGTATGCATGTGTTGACTTGGCATGTTTGCACCTAGGGTGTTTGTAATTAGCCCATTTCCCAACAGTGCAATATTATTATCAGTACTTGGAAATAGCGTACACTATCCTTCCAATGACCCCTCACACACCACAGGATATTGAATGCCCCACAACTGACTTCCACACATGAATTTCGATAGTTTTTAATATCTGAGAAATTTTAGATCCTTTGCAGGGACAATTCTTTAAGTTAAAAGCAGATATTACAAAGAAGCTGCATGTTAGATCTATTTTAACTGGTATTGCAACATACTGTATACCATGCCTACAGCAAATACCTTTTCTGAATGAGAGGAAAGTTAAAACTAAATAACAGTTCCACATCAATGTATCTGATCCTACTCTTGCTCTGTTACCATTCCACTAAATAGCAGTAAGTAAACATGGATTTTAACATCAGTTTTTGGTATTAGAGTGGCATGAAACTAAATACTCATTCATGCACCTACACATACAGTATATTTTAGAGCGGAGGGTTTCTCCTATACATTCAGTTCCAGCAGTGAAGCAAGCAAAAAGGGTATGAGGGTGATCTGACATCTTCAACTTAACTCATATGCCTTTGGTTTATTAATGAGTAGACTATTCATGTGTCTTTGTAAAGGGAGCGTGAGTGTTTGAAGTAGAATTTGTTATACAAATGCTGACATATTGGGTGACCTTTAACAAAATTTTAAGTTATGGAATCAAACATTTATGAAAGCATTTATCGAACAGTTGGCCCGCTGTGTATGCCATTCCTATTCACAGCTTCTCTGCTGATTATTACAATAACTACAGTACTGTCCCTGCTATCCATATGATATGACTGTCTCACCATTTCATTTGTTTCATTTCATTCATTCATTCATTCATTCATTCATTCCTCTTAATTGCATTATCCAGGTCAGAGCTGCAGTGGAACTGGTGAATATCACAGGAACACTGGGCACTAGGCAGGGACACACCCCGGAAGATTGTACATTGCTAGGCACCATGCACACACAAATTAGCACACTCATTCACAGCTAGGACCAGTTTAGAATAGCCAATCCACCTACTGAAAACACCAAAATAGGACAAACTAGCAGAACCTGTGAAAGAGAAGGAGAAATTGGAATGCACTCAAAACACTGGTGATATCCTAATCTGCCAAGATTGGTGCCACTGGCAAATGCTGGGAAAAAATTAAATGTTTAAAATTATGAAAGTTTGAAAATTTTGTAAGGAGAGTATGTACCACAATAAAAATAGGACAGTCAGGAACCACTGGGACAGTTCCCTGCCAGACCACTGGAGATGGTGCTGGCAGGTGAATCTCTGGAGCCTGCTTTGTTGTGTGTTTTCCCCATGTACTTTGTGCCACACCCTTGCCATTGTTCTTATTTCCCACCATGTCACCTTTTCCCTATTAGAACTAATGTTCTGCCCTATATATAGGAACCCTTTTGTACCTGTCTTTGTTGGTCATCGTTGCTGTTGTTGTTGTTGTTTGTTCATTCATATGTTTGTTTGCTCATTTGTTTTAAAGTCCAGGCTTGGTAATGTCCTGGTGACCATGCTCACTTCATGTTTCTGTAACCGTGTTTAGTTTGCTCCATGTCTTGTGTTTTATGTTATTAAAGCAGTGCTTTTTTTAAAAATCCTGCGTATGGGTCTGACTCCATGGCATGCGGGTGTACTTGGCGACCAAGGACCTCCGGGTTCAAGCCCCGCTTTGGGTGGGGGTGCACGGACATTACAAGGTTAAACTGTTCTTTTAAACTCAAATAAATATAATTACTACATGCTACATACTACATTTGCCTATAGAACTGTTCTGAAAACAAAGCACTACAGATCCCCAAGGTGAATAAATATCGTAACTTATTGTTTTTATCTTTTATATTCTTAACAAAAAAGTAGTGTGTACATACACAGCTATTTAAGAAAAAGGAACAGTTTCTACATTTTAAACCATAAATGCACTTCAGATTTGCATGGAATATATAGTATATAATCCTCTCTGAAATTATTGGAACAGCAAGGCCAATTTGTGTTGGAGATCAAAAGATGAATATCAGATGATAAGTCAGAATTTCAGCTTTCATTTCTGATACTTACATCTAGGTGAGAACATGGCACCTTCGGCAGCAGATCACCCAATTCTAAGGCGAGCAAAAGTACAGGCATAGATAGACTTGAAGTAAGTAACACTTAATATTTGGTTGCATTTCCTTTTCTTGCATTAACTTCACAAAGCTGGTGACCCTCTGACATAGCCAGACTGTTGCATTTCTCTTATTTCATATGCATAATTGTACCAAATATTCTTACAGTTCTTGTTTTGTTTTAGGGGTTTCTCGCTTAAGTCTCCACTTCACGAGATGGTGACTGACTTGGACATTCTAAAACATTCCACCTTTTTCCACCTTTTCCTTTTGGGATGGTAGTGTGCATTTCTCTGGAAATTGGCAGACAATCTTTCTCTAGACATCTGAATTAATTCTGCTGCTGTAAAATTGTGCATTATGTAATAAATAAAGTTTAGTGAGCCTGTTATAGAAGCAGCCATGCAAGGCTCTCAACATTTCTGTCACCAACTGCCATGGTTTTCCTTGGCTAATCAATGGTTCATTAGCTCCAAATGGTTTGTTTTTCTCCCATAGGCAGCTCTCTGGTCTTCAAGTTGGTTTATCCTTTTTAACAACAAATGCAGTCTTCACTGGTAAAATCCAGGGCTCAAACCAAGAGACATTCAAAGCTATCTATTGTTTATACAATCAAACTAACAGAGCACAGGAACAGGTAACACCTGTCTGTCATGTGTTCCAATAGTTCTGAGCAGCAACAACTGCTTCACTGATGTCATGGCTGAGGTCCTGTCTTCTTGGCATGATGTAAACACACATATAAATACTCCAGAACACCAAAGCTAAAACATTTCTGTAGGTACATAATAGAAATGAAAATAACATTAAAGTAAATGGTAGAATTATGACATTGTCTTATTATTATTATTTTCTGTGTTTAGAAAATGTTTTACCTTCCATGGTTAATACAAGAAAATGGTGTGCTAATGTAATGTTTATTATTGTTATTATTATTATTATTAGTAGTAGTAGTAGTAGTAGTAGTATTTTATTGTTTTAAGGAATTAGAATGTAACATTTAAATAATGTTTTCCCCTGTTTTGTACTATTTTCTCAGGTTGCATGTAAGTTGTTTGCCCAAAAAATAGTCAAAAAAAATTTACCTATGCAAATAGGTAAAAGCATTCTATTGCATACTTACTGCAGTGATTAATTAATTTTTAGCTGGCAGCAAGTTAATTAACTGTTAATTAACTGATTCAGTGAGTAGCTTTTCATTTCTTAAACAACCATGTCAGAAGACATATCATGTGCTTATGAAAGGATGTTACTCTGTTTCAGAAGGGTCAAATTATTGATCTGCATCAAGGAGAAACTACTAAGACTGGGTTATGAACTGTCCAAAGCATTAACAAAACCTGGAAGGATAGTGGTTAACCATCATCTTCTAGAAAAAATGTGTCCAGAAAAAAATCTGATCGGAGATCATTTAAACTTTGGGTGAAATCAAAACAACAATAGTGTAACTCCTGGCTATGTTTAATAGTGAAAGTAAGATCATTTCCACATGTACAATGCGAAGAGAACTCAAGGGATTGGGTCTTAACAGCTGTATAGCCTTAAGATAACCATTTATCAGTGAGGCTAATGAGAAAAAAGCCTTCAATTTGCTAGGAAGTATAAAGATTGGACTCTGGAGCAATGGAAAAAGGTCATGTGGTCTGATGAGTCCAGATTTACCCTGTTCTAGAGTGATGGGTCTTCAGGGTAAGAAGAGAGGTGGATGTAGTGATGCATCCATTATGTCTAGTGCCTACTGTACAAGCCAGTGGAGGCATTGTTATGATCTTGGGTTGCTTCAGTCAGGTCTAGGCTCAACAAAATTTTTGTGCCCCAAAGCATGAGGTCAGGTGATTACCTAAATATACTGAATGACCAGGTTTTTCCATCAATGGATTTTTTCTTTCCTGATGGCAATGGCATCTTGGCATCTTTCCAAGATGACAATGCCAGGATTATTGGGCTCAAATTGTAAAAAGAGTTGTTCAGGGAACATGAGACATCATTTTCACACAATGGCCACCAGAGAGTCCAGACCTTAACCCAAGTGAGAATCGTTGGGATGTGCTGGAGAAGGAGCAGAAAGACTCTCCCATCATCAATACAAGATATTGCTGAGAAATTAATGCAACTCTAAATGAAAGTAAATGTCATAACATTGCATTCGCTTATTGAAATGATGCCATGGCAAATGTGTGCCATAATCAAAGAAAAAGATGGTCCAATGACATATCTGTGTGTGTGACTTTTTCTTAGCCAGGCAGTGTATTTTGTATATGGATATCCTGTATGTTTAAACGATAAATGAAACTCATTAACAATAACTAAAGTGTTACTGTGCTGTTTTTTAATAAAGCAGTTAATGAAGATGTGCAACAGTATTATATGTTGTATTTTTTTAATGATCTTCATTATTTAAAAGAATGTATTACAAACAAATTTGTAAAATATGACAATGGAGAATCTGTTACTGATTGATATATTACAGCCTTATACTTTTGTAGGTTATTTTTAGTCTATTTCTCTCTTTAGACCGTAACTAGTTAATTAAAAATAACAGTCCAACCCTTTGCTTCTGTGAGACACAAATATTTATATTTTAGATACTGAGGTATTAGAATAGATTGCAGTACATTAGGTAGTCCAAGAGTAATGTATGGCTTTGCTACTGGAAGTTGTAGTAATTATAAAAAAGCGATAGTTATCTATTAGTTCTACAAGAGAAATGTAAGACTGAGTAGTTCTTTCTTAAGTTTCAGTTAACCTCTGCTACATACTTATTGATTAATTAACTAGTAGTTCTAAGTGTTTTATAGTTATTATATAGTGTTAAGAAAGAACTACTAATTTGATCCTTTTTAGTTCCTACATAGTTACCTATGAGTTGAACAATATTCTAACATGTTACCAAGTTATTACTGTGAGACAGTGAGACAGACAGACAGACAGACAGACAGACAGACAGACAGATAGATAGATAGATAGATAGATAGATAGATAGATAGATAGATAGATAGATAGATAGATAGATAGATAGATAGATAGATAGATAGATAGAGAGAGAGAGAGAGAGAGAGAGAGAGAGAGATGAGGGGGAGGGTCAGAGAGGCGTAAAAATACTAATGAGGAAAGGAACAGCTGGTAAAACAGCTAATATAATATTTGGATGTCATTTATTTACATGTGATTGCTAGCTAGTAACTTTCACTTATAAAGAAGTTGTCTAATTGTGCATTACTACTAGGTTCATGGAAGTGGAAACATTTACATGATTCTCCTTATCTCCATATTTTCTGGATATTGTGAAGTACATTACCAAGAACACCAAACACAGTAAGATTGCTCATGAAAGAGTAACATGGGCTTCTGTGTCAACTAATCAGAATAGCCTTTGAATCAATTTTCAGTTTCAAGTGTATAGCCATTACAGTATAATCAAATATTCTACAGCAATCTACATTACTCAATGATAAAGAGCATTAACTAGCATTCTAATAAATTACAAACAGAAAATGTAGATTATATGCTGAGTTCACTAGCCATATAAGATATCATGTGATCTTTAGTGAGTGCTCTTACAGTGTAGCTGGGTTCATTTGTCCTCAAACATTACAGATGTTTATGCAGTCAGATGTTTATGGGGTGTATTAGTGTGTTAAACGTGCTACCATAACAAAAATGCTACAGTGTTCATTTGGAAAATCCCAAATTAACATCATAGAATCAGTTTTATATTCTGTATATTAACCACATTTGTGCTGAATTAATAAAGAAACTGTGTTTATATAAAGAAGACCATCTCTTAGCTGTAGTTGTTCATAGTAACTGTTCTATAAAAAAATATCTTTGCAAATCCATTAACAAATTCTTTAGCCACATAGCTAATGCTGCTTTTGTAAAACTCACTGACACATGGTATCTCTACACAGTGGGAATGAATGCGCTTTTACCAACCAATTCCATTACCACAGAGTACACTTCACACACACATGGACACACACACACACACACACACATTCAGCATTTCATTATCAATAATTTACATTAATAAAGAGAGAATTAACCTCAGCTAAGATTGGTTAAAAGGGTCATTGGAAATCTGAAGACCACGCAAACAGTCTGTACAAAAATCCCAGAGACCACAATCTGGGGTGTGAAGGGAAATAAACAAAATGAACAACAGCATGTTTCCTCCTAAAGACCCTATGTCCACATGTGTTAATGTAGAAGTAGTTAAATAGTGTGTTTTAGACTCAGGGTCAAATCATCTTAAAATCATCTGTTCTCTCGTCCGTTGTAATGAAGCACTTCTAATTAACCAGAGCAAACATGCATTTAGGCTCCCCGTGTGGGTGTTTGTGTGTGTGCATTTATTGAAAGGATCACTTACATAATTTCTTTTTTTATGCTTTTGGCCCTTTATAGCATATTAATGCCCACTAATTGAATATTCTCTCTCTCTCTCTCTCTCTCTCTCTCTCTCTCTCTGCCATGTATATATACGTAAAAGGCGATGTTTGCTCAGGTTTTCATTTCAGCACCATGGACAGCAATTAGAGTACATTATACAGTACGTTAGATTAGTTATTAAGATGATATTGAGAGGTCAGGCTCATCTTGCATTTACTTTCCATTTTAGCTTAAATTTAAGTGTTATATTAAGCATGTTGCCCCAGTCCGCGTACAGCAAGTGTATACACAAATAGACTATATCTAGAACAACGAGTTCTTCAGTTTGTCCCTCTTATTGAACCTTTAATGGTTCAATGTAGATATTTACAGGTTTCCTTTTTATAAAAGGTTAAAATGTGTAAAATTCCTTTAGAATATAGAGTTGAAACTTTAAAAGCATTAAATTACAGGAAGATATTTCACACCTCTAAACCTTTAATAAAGATATGAGCTCTGTGGGAGTTCAGTAGCAGGACAGCGCACAGAAAACCTGGATGTACACAAGAAGGGTGTGCACCTATGGTATAATACTATCTACCCTTTTCTCGCTTAATCAAGTTACATGATATAGTTTTAAGGTGAAAAAAGGTGTGTGTGTGTGTGTGTGTGTGTGTGTGTGTGTGTGCGCGCGCGCGCTTCGGGCATTGAGAGTGCTTACACAAACGCGTGGTAGAGAAGAGCCCATCCCCGCGGTCTCTCCAGGGCATCGTAGATGAGATTCTGGATGCGCCTTTTCCGGATGTTGTTCCTCTTCACGGGCCGCGTGTAGCCGATAGGCGTCTTGGCCAAAAGGCCAAAGTTCTGCGAACCACGTTTAAATTCCGCTTGCCTGGCCGAGGTGGCGAGCAGCAGCGCGCCGTCCCGCTCGTGGCTTGTGCATGTCTCGAGCTCCCCGGCCACCGCGTCTTTCCGCCGCTCGCGTGAGTCCTGGGCGCCGTTAGCGCCATTTCTCGACCTGAGCCCCATGTTCACTGCTGTCGAGCGTCGGCGGCGCGCGTATGCAAGTGCATGATGAGGCGCATGCCATGATCTGAGCAGGAGGGCGCGAGCCCCTTTATTTGCGGTTGGTCATTCCAGGATCTTGATTGAGGAGAGATGAGTGATGCGTATCTGCTGAGGACAGAAAGCGAACGCCTGTCACACACACACATACACAGATAAACAGAGAGACGGCGCTGAGGGGAAAAAATCACAACACAATATCACACCACATTCGCGAGACAGAAATGCAACAAAGAGAAAAGAAGAACTCACACACGGCCACAAGGAACAATGAGCCGAACGCGTAGACAAAGATCAGTGTCACGAATATTCACTACCAACACGTAATACACAAAGACGCACGCTATACACACTACCGAGATGAAAACGCGACGGCTCCCGACTAAGCATGTCTCTTGAATTTCACCTCCGTTACGCGCCACTAGTGCTGAAACACACGCACGACACGGAGGGAGCTGTGGGAGAGGCGCGAGACACAGAATATCACGTGACACTCTTCTGACGTACGCCTCTATGTAGTCCGAGCCGCGTACGACTGCTGCAAGTCAATGGGATGTTCACGTTCTTTACCGATTTTTATGACGTTAACATCGCCGGGGAGTGCAGAGTAGCTGACCCTCACTGACTTTAAAGGACTGGTATTATAATTTGAAGGAGAAGCATTCATAACATTTTGGTTTAATTTTGGTGTTGATAAACATGAAACACCATTTGACATTGATTAGAGAAAGTGTATTTTTTCAGTCAACCATTAACTGTTATGACCAAAGTGTGTGTAATTAAGATTAAAAAATATTGTGTAATTAAAATAATCAGAACATTTATCACTGATATGTTGTATGCCAAACCCAACAAAGATAAAACTTCTTTTTTTCTTGGTTTGGTAACAAATTAAATTTCAGTTAAGCTATTGTTTAATCACATATCCATGATTTGTGGAGAACTCTATGTAACATATATAAGATACTGATACTGAAATGAGGTCCATCCTTTGCTAACATTATCAAATAAAAGTTCTGTCTAACGTAGGTGATTATATCTGTCTTGGTCTCACTTCAAGCTGACTTGTATTGCTGTGATGTCAGGACCAGTTGGGGAATTAAATGGTGAATAATATCATATTCTTTATAATGCCATGTAGCAAATTCTATTTTCCAAATTCTAATTCCATTTAGGTTTTTATTTTTTCGGGTGATGCTCCTCTTTGTGAAAACTACGCATTAAAAATGACAAAGAGAAGGATACACAGGAGACGCTGCTAACAATACATGCAATCCAAAACATTATAGGCTTTTTTATTGGAAAAAATTCAACACAGTCAGTTGAGTGCATTAGAGTACACAGAGATCACACAGTAATTCACTTTATTCCATATCAGTTCTTGTAAATGGCTGGATTTTTATTTTTATTTTTAACTTTAATATTTGGTTGTTTCTCATTTTTTCTAATAATATACAATCACCAAAAAGGATATTAAATGATAGATGCATATTATTATGCTTTCAGGGTTCTTCATTCTATAATTCCCTCTTTATATCCATCCTCCTCTACTCCTGTCTTTAAGGACTAGCCTTTTACTCTTACAGACAGACTGGCTGCAGCAGAGCATGTGTGTCTGTGTGTGTGTGTGTGAGGGACAGAGAGGAAAGATTTCATCAGTAACAATATTATTCAACAATGATAACACACACAGTCTGAGTGTAACATGTTTGCTTTTATATTTCACACATCAAAGTAGTTGAGGTATTACAGCAAATACACTAAACAGAGAGGGTGTGTGCAGTCACTGCTGTGGGAATATCCAACTGCTCTCAAAGTGGGTGTGGTAACAGAAAGCAAGATGTCACCACATCCACACACACGCACACACACACACACACACACACAATGCTCACACAGGAAAGGTTGTGCAGTTCACATATGTCTCATCAGACATCTGATGGTTACTGACAGGAACTGGGTGTGTATGTACTGTATGTGTGCAGAGGAAGGACAGTTTAGACACAAAGAGCACAGATCCCACTGTGTACACAATATGTCTCAGGGTAGGGCAGGCAAAATTGTCTGGAACATATGGAAAGTAGGGGATAAATTCCATAAATCACGAGAGACAAAATAAATGAAAAAAAAACAAAAACAAACACCATATCCATTCAGATCTAAACTTCATTCCAACAGCAATGGAATGGGGAACAGGGCAGATGAGTGTAAATAATTCAGATTGGCTCACTGCTCAGTGACATTGTCATGTTTTATTCATCTGACCCTCACTGGTCCAGAAAAAGTACAGCAAAAGTAATGAAGTCCACTTTGGCATTTTCCTATAGTGTAAACCTAAAGTGGAGCAACTGGACTGTCTTGCGAACAACTAAACCTTCTGACTTCTGCTCACTGGTGTGAATTTAAAATCCAGGAAGATCCGCTTGTGGTATGCATCTTCAATATAACACAATGTGAAGAAATAGGCATACATTCTATCACTGTACAACTCATACTTGTTCTGATCCTTGTGTGAAAGAACACTAACAAGCTGGAGACATCTGACTTACCAACTTGAATAAACAAAACTGGAGTATATTCCACTCTTGACTTTGCATTTGTGAACACAATTTTTAGAATATTCAATAAAAAGTTAAACATAGGAATAAAACCAAGGACACCCCATGAAGTCTATATCTACCACTACATACATCCAAAAGAATTACAGAAACCTTTTTGGATTTATAAATGACTCTGCAGTGGAACATCCCACAATTATGGCTCCAGTGTCATGGCTAAAGCAAGACCACAGCATAAGACCATAGCATTGCATACTTTTTATATCAAGCAAAATTATTTATGAAAATAATGCCAATGATTTTACTGAATATAAAATTGTTTCTGAAGTCTTTAAAGGGACTATACTATAAAGTATTTAATAAACATTTTATTTAAAATTGGCCTCATTTCAAAGTTTTATTTACAGTCCACAGTTTGTATCTACAGCCAAAAATATATAATTCGTTGCTCTACATGCTGACTCTCCATGCTGATATCTAATAAACTTACCTCAGTGGTTCTCAGTCCACGTTTAGGAGCCTCAAGGTTTTCACAGCTCATAATAACAGCAGATATAATTGTATAAATTGCATTTAGTTTAGATGAAATAGATTGTGCTCAGGTGTGTTAGATTAAGGAAATTCCAAATACTCCCCAAAATTGGAATTTGCAAATGCTATCATGTACTATATATACACACAGTCGTACATACATTCTCTCACATTCTTCCTTTGTTCGTGTTTCTCACATGAGAGGGGGAACCTCTGGGTCATCCACAAAGTCTTTGGAGACAGGCTTCTCTTGGGCTCGACAAGGCCAGGAGAGCTGCAGGGGACCATGGGTACTGCATGCTTCTTTAGGGACAATGTTAGCCAGTTGTACAGCAAAGCTTTTGCTGAGGTCAACTTCTAATCTCTGACAACCAGAAATCACCCTGTAGAAAGCAGCAGAGGAAGAAAAGACAGCGAGAGAGATGACAAAATATTTTCTGTAACGCCAGATTTCAGAAGATATCACTGTACCAAAAGAGAATATAACCAGCACCACATGCAGTGTTGGCACCACTAGAGGTGTGCATCAGGACTGGATTCCCACATGATCAAACATAAGAGTTATGGGAGTGGTTTGTCAGACATGAAACATGCAGTATGAAGAAAGGTCACACTCATTAACCCAGGATATTTTTGGGTGTTGTGTAAAGCATGTTATTAGTAAATCTTTATCCCTGTTTATGTCACTATGGTCTAAATTACAAATTTGTACAACAGAAACAAAAATAGTAACTCAGGAAGCAGATGGATGACAAAGAACATCTGCAGGAGAAACCAAGATCCTCTCTCTGCTTCAGAATTCATTCAGGAGTGAGCAAGAACAGGATTTTAAAATATCAGTTCCACATATACTATACATCACTAAGAACAGTAACCAAAAACAACAGCATGCAGGTCAGATGGGGCCAGACATGTTCAGAAAGATAGAGTTGCTTAAAAATGCACATTTTTCATATAAATTGGGTTGAAATGTGTCACTGCTCCAGAGGATTTTAAATGTTCCACCCCCATTGCACCATACATTACCTGCAAACAGAAAATGCTGGCTTGGTTTGACCCAAACTAACAACATGCCATTGTTAATAAGCAAATTACTTTTGCCCTAGCACAAAAAAGTTCCTTTATTCCACAATTACAAGCAAATGGATAGTTAAAACATTTTGCATACATCAGAGCTTTTACTTAAAAGCTGCTCAGCCAAAAGCATAAGATTTGAAGTTTTATTTGGAGATATTTTTTTTATCTTAACAAACCTCGATTGCAAAAGAGGTAATGTTAGGTGGTATTATTAAAACTGTTGTGCTCTCTTGTCTTGTATTTTTCTGCTTTGCTCCTCCACTTACTCTCTGTCTGTCTTTAATACTATCTCTGATGTAGGCCTGGTGTCTCTCTGGCTGTTGGCTTTTGAAATAAATCAACAGGAATTAAATTATATCTGCTGTTAGACCTTACTTTACTTCCTGAGCCAATCTTCCACTGGCACACACACACAAACTTGATGCACAAAGATGCAGACCCTGCTACTGATAGGTCAGACATAAAATACCTCTGAGAAGCATATGTGCGGGTGTACATGCATTATTCACAAAAGACAATGGCATTATTCAAAGTTCTTTCATTTCCACTGCATTCTTTTTAAAGCAAAACTTACCCCAAATACTCAACATATACAAGACAGTTCTTTGCAGGACTGCTAGAAAAATTGAGCAAAATACTGTTTATACTATAATAATTTTCCACTTTACTACTAAAGGATAACAAGCCATTGATGTGTATTGGAATTTACCTAAATGTTTTAAACTGAGATACAACAAACTTTAATACATTTATAAAAGAAAATTATATAAATGTATAATAAACTTATTTTGTGTACTGGTGTGAGGTGACAGTTTGACTAATAAAGGCAACCACATATATCAAGGAATTAAAAGAGTAAACAGAAAAATTACAAAATAGAAAAATAAGTAGAGGCATCAAATAGACAATGCAAAATTTTAAACAAAATTGAATTACATTTATGAAGAGGTAAGTCTTTAGTCATTGTTTGAAGATTGCCAGTTAATCAGCTGTTAGGACATCTTGGGGAAATTCATTCTACCACCTAGGTGCCAGAACAGAGTAGAGTCATGCCTTCCTTGTATCCTGAAGGATCTGAGGTAGCCTGGTGCAGTGTGTGGTATGTGAAGTGCTTTATGGTAGGTATGTTTTTGGCTTTGTAGGCATGCATAGGAGGCCAGTGGACGATGCGTAGTAATAGAATGTTGTGGGAGAACTTAGGAAGATTGAAAACAAGTAAAGCAGCTGCATTCTGGATCAATTGCAGTAGTTCATTCTCGAAATGTCAAGGGACTGAACAAGCACCTGAGTGGCCTGTGTGGATAGAATATCCTTCTGATATTGTGAAGGAGAAACTGACATGGGCATGTCAGTTTCGCAATGTGAGAGGAAAAAACAGCTGTCCATGGTTGTCCGTGTTACACTATGTTTGCTTGCAGTGACAGAATGTGAGGTTCAGGGAGATCACAAGATCCTGATGTGGGGATGAGCTACTTGTGATGAACAGCAGTTCAGTTTTTCAAGGATTATATTTCAGCAGATCCATAATAAAAATGTCTGCCAGACATTCTGAGATCTGAGTTGAAACAGTAGCATGTGGAGAATGGTAGGAGAGAGTGAGTGTCATCTGCATAGCAGTGATATGAATAGCCTCACCAAGGGAGAACAGAAGAGAACCAAGTACCGTGCCTTGTGGAACACCAGTGGAGAGTCTGCACAGAGCGGATGTGGATCCCAGGCCATCTGTCACGTGATATGACCGACCTTCCAGGTATGAGGCAGGTATGAGAGATGGTGGGACCAGTTGGGCAGTGCTGGCAGATCGTGGGTAGCGTGATGCAGGGCAAGGAGTAATAAGAGTTTTGACATAAAATGGTGCTGGTCCATTCTTGGCTTTGTAGGCAAGCATCAGTGTTTGAATCTGATGTGTGCAGTTACCAGAACCCAGTGGAGGGAACACAGCAGTGACGTGGTGTATGAGAACAAGCAGGTTGAAAACAAGTCACACAGCTGAATTTTGGATCATTTACAGAGGATGGATTGCAGGCAGACCTGCCAGCAGAGTTGCAGTAGTTTAGTCTTAAAATGACCAGAGACTGAACAAGCACCTAAGCAGCCAGTGTGGATAAAAATGACCGAATCCTTCTGATGTTGTACAGAAGAAATGGACATAAGAGTGTGACATTAGCTACATGGGAGGAAAAGGATAGTTGATTGTCCATGGTTACCCAATGGTTGCGAGCAGTGGTTGATGGGGTTTAGAAGATCCACAGACAGAGGAGCTCCATGGATGAGGAAAGTGAGGAGGGGAAATTGTCTGTGGCTAATACAAATAGTAGGGAGGAAAATAAGGTAGGGTGTATAGTGGATAGGGAGTTAAAGTGGAGGTTTTGGTGAGTTGAAGAGAAATATTGACAGCTGAGTTTAGCCAGAATAGAGTGGGTGATGGTGAAGGATATAAATATAATCAGAGATGTAGAGTGGGACTTATAGGTGTAGGTTAATGACATTTCATCCCTTGTGTGTGGGAGAGCAGCTGTCAAATTTCAGGGAGAAGGAATGCAGAAAAGGAAGAAGGCAAGAAGATTGGAGCTTGCTGCAGGGGGGGTTAAGGTCTCCAAGGACAATGAGAGGTGTGCTGTCAGTAGGAAAATGTCCACATGCACAAGACGTTAAAACATGCACACACATATCCAATACACCCATATAGATACTGCAAACACTGGTATCTCCAGTGACACCAAGTCAACACTCTGGCTAAAGCCATCCCACTGGCCAAGGAGCACATTTCTGCACACAGAAACCTGCATGTTGCCTTCCTCACCTGGGAGCACACAGGACCCCAGTATGGTGCCAAAAGAAGTTGCTGCAGCAGTTGTGATTCATAGGTTTTAGTTCAGTGTTTAATGCAATCATCCCATAACATCAGATAGAAAGATAGCCTGCTGGATATGACCATCTTTCTCTGCAAGAAGGCAGCGTCTCCATTTCCTATTATCCAACCTCCCTCTGCCATCCTCAACACCTTCTACACAGAGAGCATCTAGACTTACAATGCATTTTTAGAGCAGCTGAAAAACTCATTGGGGTCTCTCTTTACCCACCATCAATAACCGGTGTTCAATAAACGGTGCTTCCACAAAGCCACCAGTATTGTGGACAACCCCACCCACCCCTCATATGGACTCTTCACCCTCCTACCATTTGGCAGAAGGTACATGAGCATCCATGCCTCACTTAACCAAACTCCACAACTGTTTCTTCCCTGAGGCAGATTGATTACTCAACACCCTGCTAACTCCCAATAGCCACTTGAGTTACTTAAAGCCCTTTTTCTTATCTTTTTTTATTTTGATTTCATTCATTTATTCATTCATCTTCAGTTACCACTTTATTCTATAATGATGGATCCAGAGCCTATCCTTGGAACAGTGGGGATGATACAGAAATTTCAACATATTGATTGAATATGTATTGATTCACTGCCTCTTTTTGTGTAAGCTGTGTTACAGCACTTCAGCCATGACATTACACCATACAACGTGTATATAAATTCTATATTCTTTATATCATAGCGGGCCATGCTAAAATTCTGCAATTCTCCATAACTGTACACAAATTCGTGATAAAATCTTTAAATTTCATTTGAAAACGGCGGCAGACTTTCGGCTCCTCCCCGTCTTTCAGCACGTTCTTCAATCCGTAGACCGTGGCGTCGCAGAGCGAGGATCAGAGGACAAGGATGTGTGTGTGTGTGTGTGGGTGAGTGTGTGTGATCAGGAAGACTCATATTTGGCTTGTTCAGTACTCAAATGTTATACACATCTGTGCAATACAGTGGAATGCTGCAATAAGTTTACCATCCTACCCTGTTGGTCACACCTTTATTTTTATTTTTTTATTTTATTTTATTTTATTTTATTTTATTTTATTTTATTGTTACTATTATACCCGCATTGGGGCCTGAGCCCCCCTTAAATGAAAATTCTAGAATCGCCCCTGGACGCCACGGCAATAGATACTAATCAACCATTAAATAACAAAGTAAAAAAGAAATTAGTCTACAGTATTTCACACCTCACAAGGAATAGTCCATTTTATTATGGTTACTTTTCTCAAAAAAGACATTCTTGATGACGTATGCAGCAAACTGCAATCTCCAGAAGACGCAGCATCCGAAATGAGACGCAGCGAATATAGAAACAATGTATATGTTTGGTTTGCTGCCTCTGACTACTCCAACTATCCAATCAAAGGACGGGAAATTGCTGACGTAATCGTATGCCTGCGAGATGGCCCCAGTGACACCAAATCTGATTGGTTAATGTAACAATTTCATTGCCACTTATTTTAAGCTACAGACGCCTGCACCATTGATTCTGAATGCCTTAAGGCAGATTTCTTTCACCCTGGCAACACATGATGTCAGCCACTGGCTGAATTATGATTGGATAAATACTCTTATCATAAATATACACTACTGGAAGCAGCGCAACCGAGAGAAAAGCTATGAAATGTAGAGAACAGGGGCGGACTTAACCAATAAGCGAGGTAAGCAGCCGCTTAGGGCCCCGGGGAATTAGGGGGCCCCGACCAATACCAAGAAATGCGGGCCCCCCCATGATTCATGAATAGTGAAATGTTCCTATCGTACTGCATATGCGGGAGATTCCCATACCTGGAATCACTTAGGGCCCCCAAATCACTAAATCCGCCCAGGTAGATTATAGACTATTGGGAATAATTTAATAAACATTCATGGGAAAATATATTAAATATATTAAAATGCAAGTCAGTGATTCAGATCACTGCTGTTTAGGCCCTGATGGCCCACTACTGCTTTATATGAATGTGTAAATTAAAATCTAACAGCTAAGAAATAAGCAAGATAAGTAGGGAGTATTTTGTTACCTGCTTTTTTCCTCTGAGGTCTCTGAAGTCTTATTTCCTCTGCAGCTTAGTGCTTGTTTGTGAGATGTTTTTTTCACTTTTACCTCTCCAAGCGCCTAAACAAACAAAACACATTTTCAGCTATAGGAATGTAACCAAACACAAATACACTTTTTTTGGATTAAGTTTGTCAGAAAGTTTCTGAGCCGGTGTGTCAAAAGGGATCTTGAAGGATGAACAGTTGTACCAGCATAAGATTTTGTTTTTTTTTCTTTTTTTATGGACAGCTTTCCAAAGATCATGGGGAAGGTTTCAGCAAAATTCTTGATCCAAATACAACTTTTTAAAAAATGACATAGGAAGACTTGACCCCAGCTAAAAATGTTCAGGCATGGGAAAAGTTAGACATATGGTCCTTCTTCTCAGTCTATTCAACGGTATCACACATGTCTGATTTGCAGAATCTGTCTGCAACATATGGCCAATATACGGGGATACCTGCACATGGGACAGACACAGGTAATGAATGAATAAGTGCGCTATTCAGAGTTTCTTCAGGTCCAATATGCAGGCCTAAACACTGCCTTACTAAGGTCCAAAATAAAACATTATTTACTATATTCTACTAATTTCTATACAAACAAAGAAAATATTGCAGTATATTGAATTTGTAGACCATATGCTGTGCACAAGATATAATATCTCTGCCAAATCTTAAAAAAAAATAAAAATAAATTATATAAATATATATAAACTAATGCATTCATTGTATATGTTTTTCATTGTTCAAAACATAGATGGTACAAGCCCTGATTTGTTGCTGTTTTTCAGGGCACAACCTTGCTTAAACTAATACACTTAAACACCATTTTTTTTACTTTAGCATAAAGTCATTTAAAAATATATGCATTACTGAATAAAAGAAGGTGTAGAAAAACCTTCTTTACTTACTTTTAAAATGATATGTTCTTTATTTACTTTAAGAAACTTAAGTCCTTCAAATGAATGCTTTTACTGGATATGGTCAAGCAAGACCTGAGTTTTAACTCATCAAATAACGGTATGTACCAAGGTATTCCTGAAATCAGTTTCAGTTGATCCTATACAGCTGTACTTTATTTATCTTTAATTAGTCATTTAATTGATAGAAAGTATGTTGTTGAATGTGACTGGTTGATTCTGAACACTGCCACGTTCCTAATTATAAAAGCGTGCGCACACTTATGGAGCCATAT
This sequence comes from Hemibagrus wyckioides, assembly GCF_019097595.1. NCBI lineage: Eukaryota > Metazoa > Chordata > Actinopteri > Siluriformes > Bagridae > Hemibagrus > Hemibagrus wyckioides. The sequence continues at coordinate 9,130,037 of NC_080729.1, read as the reverse complement.
ATAAATTTTTTATTTTTATTTTTTCACTTAAAATAATTCTGATTGTTTTCCACTTTTGTTTATATTTATATTGTTTTTATTGGTTGCAATTTTTACATAAAAGTTAGAAAAGGTTCTGACTTATCTATCATTTTTTTACACAACAAAATCCTTCCATTTTAACAGAGGTGTGTACATTTTTTATATCCACTGTATATCCCAGATGTATACTTTCATGGTTGAAATAAATAGGAGTGCTTGAGTTTCTTTGTAGGAGTCTCAGTCTCTCACATTGTTTTGGAAAAATGTTGACCCACTTGACTATAACAACATTGCTCCATTTCATTGATATTTGGGCTTTCTTTACTGCACAGTTCTCTTAGGATCCTGCCACAGCATCTGAGACTGAGGTATGGACTTTGACTTGGCCACAAAATAGCTTGCTTTTTTCTTCTTTAGCCATTCAGATGTCAGTTTGTTGTTGTGCTTGGAATCATTGTGCTGTCTCATGACCCAATTTCAGCACAGTTTAAGCTGCTGGACAGATGGCCTCACATTTTTCTCAAGAATATTCTGGTATCAAGTGGAGTTTATTGTTGTCTCAATGACTGCTTTCCCAGGCCCTGTGGCTGAAAAACAAGCCCAAATTACCACCCCTCCATCTCCAAGCTTGACAGTTGGTATGAGATTTGTGGTAATACACTGTGTTTGATTTTCACCATACATGGCAATGTGTATGCTGACTAAACATTGCCCCTTTCTTTTCCAAAGGTTGTTGCCTCAGAACTTTTGTGTTTTGTTATGCAATTTTGTAAAGTCATGCTTCAATATTCCTTTTGGAGAGAAGAAAACCCTTCTAGCCACCTACCTTCCATGAAAGCCATACTTGTTAAGTATTTTTCTGCTGTCATTAACACAAACGTTTGCTTACAAAAGCTTGTAGTTTTCTTTATATCTCTGAGATATTAATGAGAATTAGTGAATTACTGTTTATTTCCTTTTTGCAAAAAAATGACTATATATTGAAATCTGTTGGGCTATTTTTACACATAATTTACATTGCCAGAGCATTACACTGCCTCTACCAGCTTGCTATAGTTTTATTTTTCTTAAATCCAAAATCTCAGTCTCAGATCTCATTTTCTGTATAGTGCATCCTGTTGTCATCTCCTCCCCAGGTAAGTGATGCAAATGTACCAGGCACTACTTATACACCAGTTCCACATGATGTTAAAGAAATCATGATTTCATCAGAGCAGGCCACCTTCCTCCATTGCCCCATGGTCCAGTTCTGATGCTCACATGCCCATTGTAGATGCTTTCAGCTGTGGACAAGGGTCAGCATGGGCATCCTGACTGGTTTGTGGCTACACAGCCACATACACAGCAAGCTACAATGCCATTAAAAGAACCTTAAAAGGGCCTCCCAAACCTTTTGGCCAATTAGGAAAGGGATGATTGATGATGTAAAACTTTGTTCTACTCTGTTTTAATGAGAATTGTCTGTTATGTTTACATCATTACCTTTTTCACACAGCACAACTCTGGATCGAGCTGTTTGGTAATATGTTTGACCAAGGGCTTTTTTTTTTTACTGAGGTCATGCACATCAGTGTTTAATTTGCTTCTGTTTCATGTACGCTTTATGCACTGTGCCCACTAGTATGTCTCACAGTACTTTTCCCACAGTTTATCCATGTTTAAGGTGAGTAAAATACAGGTGGCGGACCGTCAGGGCCAACAAGGCCTTCTCTGCTGGCCTAAACAGCAGTGATCTGAATCACTGACTTTCATTTTAATATATTTAATATATTTTTCCATGAATGTGTATTAAATTATTCCCAATTGTCTATTCTCTACATTTCATAGCTTTTCTCTTGGTTGCGCTGCTTCCAGTAGTGTATATTTATGGTAAGAGTATTTATCCAATCATATTTCAGCTAGTGGATGACATCATGTGTTGCCTGGCTTTAAGGCCTTCAGAATCAATAGTGCAGGTGCCCGTAGCTCACAATGGCTGACAGAGGAGAAGAAATCTATTTGGTCGCGGACCTCCTTACAAATGCATTTTCAAGACAGACTTTTCACTTTTCAAGAAAATCCGTTTGATTCTTCAAAATAGTTGGTAAGCTTTTTCAAGAACCACTTATGCTTTTGGGTTTTCTTTTGCACAAAACAAACAGTTTGCCTTCATTTCAGATCCCCGGGGTGGACTGTGTTTTTTTTGTTTTTTTTTTTGCTGCAGTGAAAGGAGACTTGTGAGACTGAATTGTGTTAATTTGTTTTTTTGCAGTATGTACAGTAATGTAATTTTATTCATATTTGCTACAAGATCCTGTGACACAACACATTGTTATACAGTGTTTCCATATTCGCTGCATCTCATTTCATCCTCCAGAGATTGCAGTTTGCTGCATAGGGCATCAAGACTATTGACTATTCCTTGTGAGGTGTGAAATACTGAAGCCTAATTTCTTTTTTACTTTGCTATTTAACGGTTGATTAGTATCTATTGCTGTGACGTCATAATGATGCTATAGAGGTGGATTAATTCAGGAAGGACACCAGTGAAGGCCTGAAAATGTGTGAAATGCATGGCCACTGGTAAAATATTTAAAAACCTCAGGATTTGCAGTCCCATTTTTCCTGCTTCCAACACTTTCAATTTCGTGAAAAGATTGTTCTATTGCTGCTTTATGTCATTTGCCAGTGTAATGATATAATTAGTGGTTTTATTATCATGGCTGATCAGTGTATTGGCATTATCTATATACAGAATTATGCAAGTACCTTGAGCATGGTGATAAGCAGGTGGCCAGTAGTTTGAGATCTCTCTGCTGTGCTGCTGTCTGGTTTAACCTCAGCAGGCAAAACCAACTGGAACACCTGCAAACACACACACACACACACTCAATTAAATTCAAATCAATATCATTTGCATAAACTCTTTTACAACAAACAACCCAGTTGAGATTATACATGTATATTTGTGTTTGGACATTTTATCAAAATGATTATGGATACTAAGAAATCAGCTCTCAGGAACCACAATATTCATTGTGACCTGATACAATTGTCCTGACTTACTGAAAAGAGCCAGGCAGCATATGCATTACTGAGATATTATAGTACATTATTATTATTATTATTATTATTATTATTATTATTATTATTATTATTATTATTATTATTGTTGTTGTTGTTGTTGTTGTTGTCACTGCTTAGTAATCCCACAGCATTGATAAGCCACTAATTCATTCGATAATCAATTTTTGTATACCTTTAGTTTTTGACTATGGAATATTCCCCAATGACATGAGAGACAATTGTGTCAGTGAAGAACTCTCTAAAATAAACGTGGTTGGGTGTGTTGTGTGTATAGAGAGACAGAGAGAGAGAGAGAGAGAGAAAGAATCAATAGACCTTGAACTCTGACCTGTCACTGTAAAAGTGATCCACAAACACAGTAAAAATAAAAACCTGTAGATGCAGTCCATTAATCAAAGAGTGAGTGAGGGCAGATTGCAGCATGTTATCAGAAAATACTGGTAGACAATTTGCATTCTACAGCACAAAAGCTGCGCATGGGACACTCTTGGATGTTCCAATAGGGTTAGGGTTAGGGTTAGGGTTATGACAATGATCCAAAGCACAAGGCCAAGTTGACCACCCAATGGCTACAGCAAAAAAAGGTGAAGGTTCTGGAGTGGCCGTCACAGTCTCCTGACCTCAATATCATTGAGCCACTTTGGGGAGATCTCAAACATGCAGTCAAAAAATTTACAGGAACTGGAGGCATTTTGCCAAGACGAATGGGCAGCTATACCACCTGAGAGACTTAAGGACCTCATGCACAATTATTACAAAAGACTGCATGCCATCATTGAGGCTAAAGGGGTCAATACACAATATTAAGAACTAAAGGTATGCAAACTTTTGAACAGGGATTATTTCCTCATTTTCTTTATTGTCTCCTGTTTTGTTTGATGATTGTGCCATTCTGTTATGCCTTACATATGAACTTGAGTCCTATATGAAATGAAATAAATTTGTTTTGCCTTCTCACTCATGCTTTCTTTAAAAATAGTACACATCTTGCAAATTCCCTCAAAGTATGCAAACTTTTGAGCACAATTGTACACACAGAATGCATTTGTGTGTCGAAGTATGAACTGTACAGGTAAGTAATAGTGTGTTCTGAATTGCACAAGAAAGTAAATATTTCTGCAAGAAAACAGTATTGTACCTTTCCTTTGACAGTCACCCTCACGTATGTAGGCTGAACGTCCACATCCAGCAAGGAGGTGTCCAGATGTCTGCAACCACACACAGACAGAATAGTATACATTGTTTTTACAAAGAGCTCCTAATTAGTAGGATATTTAGAGAACTGTGTGTGTGTGTGTGTACCTGTATACATGCAGATCCAGAAGCACACAGTTGTTCTCTTCATCTTCACTTAGGGTAAAGTCCAACCTGAAGGGACAATAACAGAGTGAACAATAAGTAGGTGCTAGAATGTGTGCCATGGGTGTAGATGTTTGTGCTAGTAGACATACTTTGGTTCGTTCACGTTCAGAACTCTTCCGTCAGGCGTGATCAAAGTTCTCGGAGGTTTATCCTTCTTTTTTGGCTCTCTACACAACACAGCAGGAGAAGACTGAGTGAGAGCTTGCATGTAAGTGAAGATATCTACAGTATGTCTATAACACCCCCACAATCTGCAGCACGTTACCAAGTGCTCAAACATACTCTCACCAGGCGCACATTGAAAAAAATCATACAGAGCTGCAGTTAATATAAGACATTAAAATCGGGAAATATTTGTAGTGACTGTAAGCATGGCATGGTTGTTGGTGCCATATGTGCCTATTTTGAGTATCTCATGGGATTTTGACACACAACAGTCTTTAGAGGTTGCACAGAAAGGGGCAAAAAAAAATCCTGTGAACTGACGGCCTGCAGGCTAAAACACCTTGTTGAGGAGAGATCACAGGAATATGGCCAGATTGGTTTTAGCTGTCAAGGCACATGTCTGTAACCAACATTGATGCCATAAGCAAAGGCACAGAGACACTTTTTTTCTTCATTCTAATTTTGAATGTAAAATGAACTGAAGTGTGTGACCTGTACCTGCATGAAATGCATGTTATTTTTTATCCATATTTATTCAGATGTAAAGCATTTTAATGACATTTTAAAAAGAAGAAACAAACTGTCTGTTTCCATCAGGCATTTTCCTGTAGCTTAAACTTCAGTGGTGCTCTAATGGACTCTATCATAACTCTGATCTTTTGCTCCAGGTGATGAGAAACTTCCAAAGACTTTACCAAAATTTTTTGTTACCTACTAATAGCTGGCAGAAACAGGACAATGTTACCTGATTGCTTGGAAATGTGTTACGTCCTTGTGTACTTAGATTTATGCCATGTGTGCTATGTCCACGTTGGTGGTGGGTTGGGTGTCTTTTGTGTCTGTTTTTTTCCCAGGCCTACCCCAGCTATGTCATGTTCCCAATCACAGCTATTAATGGACGATTCCCGCATTATCCGTCATGCTCCGCCGACCCCAAGCACACACACACCCCCTTCCGTGCTACTGGCTGGCTGGATGTTTCCAGCGGTTATTTAAATCTCATCAGCCTACCATTTCTGTGTCGCTGACTATTTCGTGTTTGAACTCTTGCTAACTGTGGCTTGCGTGTATGGCTCTGGCATTCTGTGTATGACCTTGTGTGTTAGCCTAGCCCTTCGTGTTTGACTGTGACTGTCTGTATATACTTTCTCTGTAAATATTATACACACCAATATACACTTTTGTAAATAACACCCTGTTCGGTGGTTTGTAAAAAGTCGGCATCATTTACATTTCCCCTGTTTTCCCCTGTTTTTGATTAGCCAGGGAACGAGGGAAGGACATGCATTTTTATTTTATTTTATTTTGTGATAGGTTAATGGATTTGGAACGTGTATAGTTAGAGGGAGTTTTGTTTATTATTGGCTGACTTCTGAAGCCGTCATCATCTAAGCCCGCCAAGCCCGCGATACGGGGCCGTGCCACTTTTTTTTCCTTATTTCTATGTACCTGCATGTTGAGGTCTGACCTAGACCGGGTCGTAACAGATGACTCAAAAACCAACACAGGCCTGTGTTTCCCAAAAGAGCATTCAAAAAGACCTCAGCTTTTTTAGTTAAACAAAAAAAATTCATTAAGATTTGTTATTCAAACAGCTGATAAAATAAAGAAGCGATATTAATTGAAGCATTTTTTCCATGTTGTCCTTAACAACATAACACACTAAGTGCAATTTCTGTGTAATCACTTTTTATGTCATCACTGTATGACCACTCTTTCCATCTTTCAAAATATGGGTGGAAAATGAACTAATTAAATTAGTTCTAAATTAGAGAAGCTCTAGCTAAGGTCTATACTTGTTGAAAGGTCAAGTTTTTCCTCCCTCAAAATGCCTCCTGCTCCCTCCAACTTCTTCAATTGACCTTATTTTCTTCTCCCTGACTGTGTACCTCACTCTCTCTTTTGCTCTCCTCTTCTCCTCTAGATGGCGATGTGCTTCCAGTCTTGACTCTGGAGTAAAGGTGCACGGCTTTTCCCAAAAATCTTTATCCTCATCCTCCGAGTTTGAATTCTGATTTGGATGACACTCACAATTTGGATATTGGTTCCTGATCTCCTCACTTATCTGAGGGCTAAAACAAAAATACACAAGCAATTATGCCACAAATACAAACAGCTGTTATAGCCATAGAATTTCACTTCACTTTTACATATACATATTCATACATAAATCATTGTGTGGTTGTCTGGCATTGTGTGGTTCTGGTCAGCTGGTCCATCTATTCAGTGATTCTTTTTCTTAAAGTGGTTGTAATCATAAGAAATAAAACCCTTCACCTGTGGTCAAAATGGACCAATTTTATTTTTGTCCAGTGTATATGCATGTAACTCACTGCTTCCAGACAGTAGAGTGCTAGACAATTATAGATTTATCTGCCATTCTTTTTCACTTAAACACAAATTATTTCATGACATATGATATTATCAGCAATAACTTGTAAAAAGTAGAATCTTTCAGAATTAGTATTTGGCATGTCCCCCTTTTCCTTTAATGATGCTTGAGCTGACACAGATTCCACATGTTTGTGGAAAAGCCTTAGAATGCATGTTAGAGCAAAATTCAACTGTGTGCCGTCTAAACCTGAAGAAAAATCCGACATGTTGTACAAAGGAGTTTATACCACAATAGCAATTTATCTTACATTTAAAGAGTCAGGATGTCGCACATTTCCCCATTTTTGGCCGTAGAATTTACAAAATTCAAAAACTTTGTTTATTTCCAGTTTTAAACAATGAAAGAACAAATTGAACAAAGTGTTCTCAGACTTTTGGGTCCCATTGTACAAACCGGGTCTTGTTTCAGTTGACACTGAAAATCAATAAATTAACAAAAAACCTAAACTATATGGCCAAAATTATGTTTACACAGGTCTGTCACTTCAATACGTGCCCATTTGAAAACCATGGATATTAATATGGAGTTGGCCCCTCCAGTGCTTTTTAAATAACCTCTATTCTTCTGGAAAGGCTTTCCATTTGATTTTCTAATTTGGCTGTGGAAATTTCCACATTCAGCCATAAATGCAGTGGTGAGTTTAGGCACTGATCTGAAATGAGAAGGTCTGGGGTGCTCTCAGCATTCCAATTCATCCCAGAGGTGTGAAGTGAAGAGAAAGTCAGGGCTCAGGCCTCTCTGGTTCTTCCACATCAACATTAGCAAACAATGTCTTTAATGAACTTCCTCTGAGGCATTGTCATGATGAAATACACTTGGGCCCTTTAGTTCCAATTAAGGGAAATTTGATTGCTACAGCATACATTGTAGGCAATCATACACAACCATATGCATGCAACTGTGTGGTAAAAGTTTAGTGAAGAACCACATATGACGGTCAGATGTCCACATATGTATGGCCTTATAGTGTATTATTTAGATGGCAGCCATATTAAATTGACCAAAGCTATTTAGAACAGAGTTAATCAGAGAGTATATAGTATATAGTAACCTATTTCTCCTAGTCAGGGTCATGGTAGACCAAGAGCCTATACCAGGAACACCTGGTGTTAAGAAGGAATAAACCCTGAATGAAATGCTGGGTCTGCTGCAGAACTATATATAGTAGAATATTGTAGAACCAAGTGTGTGCGGGTGAAAGAAAAGGAAGACTCAGGAGGAAGGTGGAATTTCAGCATTGCTCTGGGCTTCCTGATTTTCAGCAGTGCAATTTTGCACACTTTTAAAAACAAATATCCAAACTAATGGAAACTAGTTTGCAGCTATTGACTCATTCAAGGTCAGTCATGTTTTCTGTGTGTGTGTGTGTGTTTCTTTCTCTCTCTCTATGTGGTAGCACAAAGAAAATACACATAAGTAAGCAGATGGCAATAAGTCTCAAGAATCATCATGCACAAACGACCCTTGCCACAAACATACATACTGTACACTATATGGCCAAATGTTTTTGCGGAGACCTGATCATAACACCAATAATGTCCTTATACTTCTGCCACAAAAATGGTCACACACAATTATATAGGGTGTATTTGTATGCTGTACTGGAATTAAGTGGAGTTTATAAAGCATTATTTAGCATGACAATGCCCCAGTGCACAAAGCAGGGTTTATAAAGGCATGTTGGAGGAACATGTAAGGCCAGCACAGAGCCCTGATTTCAACTGGGCATGCCTTTGGTGAACCCAGCTGTTTGTGAAATACTTCTGAAAGCCTTCTGGTACAAACATCCATACCTCATTGATTTCATCTGTGCACTGTGCTGCTGTCACATGACTAAGTGACAGGATGGCTACATGAAAGTGTAGGTGTACAGTTTTGTCCTCAGTAAATAAAAACCATGCTCAATTGGGTTTAGGTGAGGTGACTGAACATTCCATTCCTTTGCTGTGAGAAGCACTTTATTGATTTCACTGTAGGTTTTGGGTCAGCTATGCAGAAGGTATAGCTCTATACACTTCGAAATTCATCATGCTACTTCTATCAGCAGTCACATCATCAATAAACACCAGTAAGGCAGTTCTATTTGTCCAAAGATTTTTTCAAGATCTATTCAGGGTATTTTAGATGGTTTTTTTTTTCTAATTTAGTCTAATCTGGTTAATCTGCTTAGTTTGCCAATGCATTCCTTGTTTTTAAAAATATACTAAATTGTTGAGTGGCCAATGCAAAATTTTCTGCTTACTCTCTGATAGGTCTAATTTTTGTTTTCAGCCTCATGAAGTCCTTCTTCACTACCGATGCTTCTGTGGATAGCATACTGAGAGTTCCCATAACCGGCTACAAAATAAAATATTTAACAATTGGAATCAACTTCTGAATGATGAAAATAAAATTTTATCAGTCAACAGTCTAATTACTTTTAAGTCTGTGAAAATACAGGGACTATTTTAAATGGCTGTAATTTCTAAACAGTTAATGTAATATTTTTGTTACTCCCTTAAATTAAAGCTGAATGTCTACACTTCAGTTGCTTCTTGTTTGCTTTGTTTCAAATCATTTGTGGTGGTGTACAGAGGCAAAAGTATGACAACTGTGTCACTGTTCAAACAGTGAACTGTATATTACTGGAACCTCAAATGCAGTTACTTGGTGGAATACTCCAAAATTTCCAGTTAAGAAGGACTGGCTGAATATATAAGGAATATGTGACTCACACACATGCATGCATGCATACACACTCTGCTTGAGGTTTTTACCTTTTTATGTTGTGTAATGCATTATACTCACCAGCTCTTCTGGAGATGCTTGTGATCTAAATCATGTGGGCCGCTGCTTGAGGTTTCTTTTAGCCCCTCCCTCTTCTGCTTATCTCTCATTTCCACATATTCAGCCTCTTGTTCTAAGATGCACTTCTTCAAGTCATCAAAGTTTTGTAGCGCCTGTATTCGTTCTGCTCGCCCTATCGCTGTGCCGTCTAACCACTGTTAAAGATTAAAGATCAGCATGTAATCATACATAGAGAGAGTTGGTATTTACTTATCTTTCTTTCTGTACTGTGTCCCAATGCTGGTTTGTAACGCTCAATACTACAGATTGTGTATTAATTAGTATAGATGATTCTACCAGCTAGGAAAGTAAGATAAAATTGCTCTGTGAATAGTTGACACAAACTTAACTATGCTTGTTGCCTAGAGTGTCAATTAAGTTACATTATCCAAGCTGCCACAAGCAAGAGTGTCTTATTAGAAAATCACTTAATCTAATCTTCTGTCAAGCGAAATTCAACAAGGGCTTAACGGAGTAAAAACAGAATCAGAGGAAACTGAAACTTAACTTTACTGAAAATTTGTGCAGTTTGCAGTACCTGCAGGTGAGGCAGGCAGGCCAGCACATACTGCCTGTAACCTTTGAACTCAGTGCAGGGATTTCCCACAAGAAAGAGCTCCCGAAGGTGCACATTCTGTTTCAAGGACACCACGCTGCTCAATCGACCAACAAAATTCACAGTCAGGTCAAGCTTCTGAAGATCTTCACAACCTACACATGTATCATAAAAGTTTACATACACATTGATCAAATTAATAACGGTTAAATCTGTGTCCTTCCAACAATCACAGTCAGTTGTTAAAAAAGGTCACATAAAAAGTGCGGAAAAGTGGAATAGAGATTTTACCTTCTAAATTTTCAATCACTTCAATGTTATTCAGTGCTAGATTCAGATACTCCAACTTCTTAAGTCTGCCAACATTCTCTACAGAAAACATACAGTAATTCTTTATAACAATAAGCAGAATAAATTGCTTTAGTCTTAATGCCAGCATGGCCAAATAAAAGGCATAGTGTGCCTCTGTACCTATCTTGGAAATGAGGTTGTTTTGCAAATAGAGGATCTTCAGGTCTCGGCACCACCTGTCGATGTGCTCTATCCGTTCAATGTCCTGCTGATGTAGTGAAATCTCCTCAAGAGAAAAAATCTCACAGTTGTTATGCTCAGCACAACGACGGACGAGATCCTCAGTGACTGGTTGGAAAAGTAAGTTATACCATTAAGACAATGAAAATAGTATTCAATGCAAAAACCGCATCACTGATCACGTCATCATCTGGTTCGAAGGGAACTGCATGTGTGTATGTCTAGAACATATCCGGGTGATTCTCACCGAGATTAGTGTACTTCTAGTATTTTACCTAATTTTATATTTAATCACAATTTCAATAAGATGCAGAACACAGCCAAAAGAAAAAAAAACACACACCAGGCTTTACAGTATTACAGCATTTTACATATTCCTTGGGTTTATTGTACTTTAGTTTCATCTTCATATTTAAATAGAGATCATTTTACAGTATATAGACCATAAGAGGTTTGACTTTGGTTTAATCCTCATTGCAGAAAACACCCGAAGTCAGTTTTATGTCCGGAGATTAGCATTTAGTTAACCAAATAAACCGGGTTTTTAAAGCTAATAAGCTGCAAATTGAACCGAAGGCGAAGCTGGAATGTACAAACTTTCTGTAAAGATCTAGAAAAGCAAGTATTATTTATTTTTAACTATGTAATAACCTTTGTTATTTTAGTGCTATGTAGATTGTGAGAAAGAACGAAAGAGCACTTACTGCGCACCATGCTTGCTTGCGTTTGTGAAGCGTTGCTATGGGAACAGGTCTTGCGGAAGTAGGGGGGAAAGGGCTCGGTACGGTGTGTGAGTGCGACACTGAAACACACACACACACACACACAAATCATCTACTACATAACGAGAAAGGATCTACCAAAATGTTTTTTAAAAAATAATAAATAAAAATCACATTTTAGATGTAAGTTTGGTTAATTGATTATGTTAATTAATTAATTAATTAATTAATTGAATTACTGATTTCTAAATTTATTGCTTAGTGTTTTATTTATAACTATTGTAGATATTAAAATGAATTATAAATTATGAATTTTAATTAAAGGTGTTTATTATTATTGTTGTTTTTGTTATTATTATTATTATTATTATTATTATTATTATTATTATTATTATTATTATGAGAGAGACAGACAGACAGAAGCGCTTATTCGCTCGTTGGGGACTTATTTAACACTTTATTCGAGTCTTCATTCATTCATTCATCCACTCACTCGCACACTCACTCGCATTTTCCTTTACATTTTTGTTTATTTTCTTTTTAAGAAACTGCTTTTGCCATAAGGTTATTTATTCCTGATGGTACAATATGTATGTTTCCAGATCTCGTCGCAGATATCATAGTCATAATTCTTGATGATACGAATCTTGGGATTATTATTTTATTCATGTATTTCATTATTATTGTTTTGTAATTATTTTTCTTACTACTACTACTACTGTCCGTAGCAGGGGCTTCGCTAGAGCTCGAGCCCCGAATGATTTTAATCTAGCCCCGAATGTTTTAACCCGAATTTTGCCACCGGAGTGTAGAGGAATTAAGTAAATGCTGATCGGATTAGTTGAGCACTCGTTTCCTGTACACGATTTTGACTGACATCTCTCTCCTGTATCTGTATATCCACACACACACACACACACAAAACACCGCGAGAGTCTGCGCTCGAATATGCTCTAGAACCGTTCTCGCGATACTTTAATGTCCAACATCTATCGGTCTGCACAGCGCCGCTTTAAGTCGAACACACCTACACACTCACACACCACGTGACTAAAACACGCACCTATACACACTCACTGTCAGAAAACACAATCTTGTTATTCAGATAATAGTCTAACTTTTAATTTTTAATGTTAACACAGCTGATAAAAGTAGGCTAACAAATGTATGTTGTGTTAAAAAGGAGGCCCACTGTCTTTAATTCTTAAATTAGTATGAGCTATGTGGGGCAAATGTGGGGTTAGTAATGGAAATGAGTATGAAATGTGATGGATGGATGAAAAGGGAATTAACTTGTGAAATTAACTCATTAAGTATAACTTACACTCACTGTCCACTTTAATAGGAACACCTATACACCTGCTCGCATTTATCCAATCAGCCAGTCATGTGACAGCAGCACAATACATACAATCACACAGATACAGGTCAAGAGCTTCAGGTAATGTTCACATCAAGCATCAGAATAGGGAAAGTGTGATCTCTGTGACTTTATCCATGGTTTAGATACTTTTGAAACTCCTGATCATCTGGGATTTTCACACTTAACACTGTCTAGAGTTTACACAGAATGGTTCAAAAGAACAAAACAGAAAAAACATCTTGGAGTATGCTGAAATATCATGCTGATCAGAGAGAGTAGAGGAGAATCACCAGGTTGGTTTGAGCTACATAGTCTACAGTAACTCAAATAAGCACTTTTTACAACCATGGTTAGCAGAAAAGTGTCATCCACATCAAAACTTGAAGCGAATAGGCTACAACAGCAGAAGACCACATCAGATTCCACTCCAGTCAGCCTAGAACAGGAATTTGAGGCTAATATGAGCGAGTGAGTATTTGGGTAAGTCTGAGCCCATAATAGTCTCAGAACCTGATGTTTACTGCTGTTGTAGCCCATCCACCTCAAGGTTGTAATGGTGTAATGGTAATTCAAACCAATCTGGCCATTTTATTTTGAGCTATCTTATCAACAAAGCATTTCCACCCACAGAACTGTCGATCACTCCGGGTGATTTGTTTTTCACACCACTCTGTGTAAACTCAAAGCCACTTCTACAAGTTCTGTCAGATGATCCCATTGACAAACACACACACCAAACCCAAATCCAACAGTGTCACTGATATAAAGATACAAAGCTGAGAATTTGTGTATGGTGGCATCAGGAGATATTCAACACTTACAATATGCACTGTAAAATACAGCTCTGCTGCAGGCTCCCACACATCCAGGTCCCACATGCTAACGAGTGCCATCAGCCGCTGTAAGAATCCTCCCTCAAACTTTGAAAAAGAAAGACAACAAGCTCCATTAACACCATATATTATCACTTTGAAAATATTAATAAAAATATGTGAAAACATTCAACATTCAAGCATCACTTAGAAATCTCCTGATAAGACACTTACTGTCTCAGGTGCAAAGCCATTCCCATAGTAGCCGATGATGAGCAGTTCATATAAAATGTCCAAAAAGTTGAAATGGAGCTGCACAAAGAAGAAAAATAAAAAAAAATTACATTACATATGCATTACTTTACATGTTGCAGTTCTATGATATCAAGATCTTTGATATTAAAACCAAATCATTTTCTTCAGGCATTTGCAAGCTTACATCAGCCCCGGAGAGCTCTGCTGCAATCGATTCCTGGTTAGATGATGCCCTCAGGAACCGAATCAGAGCCTCGTAGGCCAACCTTACGTGAACTACGTCCTATTAAAGCAAAACAAAGCAAAACTGGGAAGAGGACTGTACCTAATAAAGGGCACCTCCACCTCCTCTGGGCTAAATCTCTCTGCAAGGCAAATTAGAAATGAATCATTAAAACTCACACAGTAAATTCTACAGACTCCTATTCAGGGGAATATGATGTAGATACACATAAGTTTGGAAACACAGAATTACCTCAGAGTCGCTCTGTGAGGAGAGCAAACATCTTGCTTTTCCCAAGAGGCGGTGTCCACCTGCCCATCTTCAAACACATGCAGGTATGTACAGGTCACCTTTTTAAAGATGTGCTATAATAAAAAATAATAAATATGAAAATAATAAATATATTTTTATCTAAATATATATTATTATACATTCTTACAATACATATTTAAAAAATATATAGATAAGGAATAAATAATAACTAGTGTAATAAACTTACCACATAATCCTCCAGTGCCACAACGACAGATGATTCCATGCGGTTACAGCAAACGTATTCTGTAACCCTCCCAGATACGCTCTTAAAAGAACAATTTAAAGTGAACACAATTAGCTACTGCAATTAACAAAAGATCTGTTATGCCATAACAAGTAATCCCTTACCTTTATGCCAGTGAAACTATCTTCAATACAGGTATCAATAGGGAATCCCTGCAAATGCACAGCAAAATCAGCTGAAACTCAAGATCTTTTTCACAAAAGGTCTTATCTAGTAATCATTAATGTCAATTCTCTTCATCAGAGTAATTAAGCCCGTAATTACCATGTGGTTCAAATAGCAGGTCTTGGTGGTATGAAACCAGCAGACCACACTCTCCGGACCCCTTATCATCCTGAGGTAGTAGGTCTTAATTTCCACTGACTAGAAATAGAAAAACAAAACTAAACATTAGAACTTGTAACTAATGGTGTTTGTGTGTTGGTATCTCAGCTGCAGCTCTGTACAATACCCTAGACTGGGAGCTAAAGCAGTCAGCAGAGAGGAACTGAACATTATTCCAGGAGTGGTCCAGTATTACAGCAGTGAGAGGCTGTGAAAAGTAGAGCATAAAGATCGTAAATGCTTCTTGTCATAGCAGTTTCATACTAACACGTCTAACATTCTGTCGCTTTCCTTACCAAAAAATAGAAAACAAAACAAAAAAACCCCACAACCTTGTAAACGGCAGTGATTGGCTTTAGTAAATAAACGAATGCTTTGTTTACCAGAATGAAAGCTGTAGGGTCATCGTCAGATGCGGTGGGCAGCGGCTCATCGTACGGCTCAGTGACCTTAACACACACAAACACACAAAATTAGAATATTTTGTAATTCCACAATGAATAAGCCCTTACCTGAGTTCCAGTAAGAAGGTCCTCAGTGTCCTTAAATTGAGAGAAATCCTGCAAATAACATTTAGATAAAGCTCAACATCTACAACCCCAATTCACAAAAGTGAACATTGAAGCAGAGCAAAAAGATCACAAGTGTTTCATATCACAAGAGTTTTATATTAAAAAAACGAACATTATATTGCTCTTAATGTCCACTGACTAGAAATCGAAAAACAAAACAAAACGAAACATTAGAACTTGTAAAGATGTCACAAGGACAATCCAGCGATCATCTTTGTAAATAAATTGTAGGTTTGGTTACCAGACTGACAGCTGAAGTGTCTTGTTGAGGTTCAGTGGACTGCAGCTGCAGGTTTGCCTCAACAACTTTAACATACACAAACACAATTAGTCACTGCAGTTAACAAAATTTTATCACACCACAATGAATAATCCCTTACCTGCATGTCAGTGGACGGGTCTTCAGTCATAAGAGAATTCCTGTAAATCACATTTAGATGAAACTCAAGAACTATTAAATAAAAGTGTGCATATAATACTCACTACTGTCAAATCTCTTCATCAGAGTAATAAAGACTGTGATTACCTTGTGATTCAAGGGGTACATCGCTCTGGTTTCACAGAGTCGACTCTCTAGACCCCTTAATATCTGGAGGATGTCTCTCTTGATTTCCACTGACTAGAAATCAAAAAACAAACCTAAACTTGTAAAGACACGTGTGTGTGTGTGTGTGTGTGTGTGTGTGTGTGTGTATCTCAGCTGCAGCACTGTACAGCTGAAGTGTCTTGGTGAGGTTCAGTGGGAAGAAGCAGCGCTTTGGGCTTATCGACCTTAATAGACACACACACACACACACACACAGTTAGTAGCAGCCTACATGTTTGAAATGTAGTTAAAATCGGACTATTTAGCGGACACTTACCTGGAGGACAGAGGGAGTATCAGGTGATTCTCCCAGCACATCCACAGAGTCTGTAAAAAAGGAGTTTTCTGTGACTCAGAATAATGACTTCAATTACAACTAACATTTTCTATCATACATTTACAACCAACAGCCAAGTTTATTAACTAGTAGGTAAAACTAGGAGAAATATTGTATTGTGTTGAGAGCTTAAAACGGGTAGCCATGTTTTCAAGTGCATTAGCATTCAGCTAACTATTCAATTAAAATCAGGCATTAATAATAAATGAGAATATTTTGCCATCTACTGATTTTAATATTTTATTCTACACAATACAATATTTAGCCCCCAAGCTATATAGCCAGGTTTGTTAGCAGTGTAGCTAATGTTAGACCAGTGTTTCCCACACACACAAATGATAGATTAGTGATGGCAAGCAGATTCATTTTCTAATTATTTTATTCAGTAATCTTAAATGGAGAGAGATAGAGAGAGAGAGAAAGAGAGAGAGAGAGAGAGAGAGAGAGAGAGGAAGACTGGTCATAACCCTGTGAATATGATGGCTAGTGAACTTGTGAAGAAACAGAAAATTACAGTATTATTGGTCAGCTTCACTGTGCACGTGGCCTGATTAAACTCTCTAAACCCTCCTGTCCATCACCCATAAAACTTTTAACCGAGTTCAGCAATCTAACTATCTTTATACTCGCTATGATATTGTGGAAATAACAGCTCATTTGTTTGTTTGTGTGTGTGTGTGTGTGTGTGTGTGTGTGTGTGTGTGTGTGCGTGGGTGTGTGTGTGTGTGCGTGCGTGTGCGTGTGTGTGTGTGTGTGTGTATGGGTGTGCGTGTGGGTGTGTGTGTGTGTGTGTGTGTATGGGTGTGCGTGTGGGTGTGTGTGTGTGTCTGTGTGTGTTTTAATGATTACCTTCAATCAAGGGTGTAACTTTGGTTTGAGAAGTGTTGGGGGGACCCAAAATGGGGTAAAATGTTTTTGATTTGAATTCCATTTCCTGCATTTATATACATTTAGGGACTATGGTGATACAAAATCCAGGAAATAATGAAGTTGATTATAATGATAAATTCTGCCAAAAGGAATAGCAGGCTACTAAACTATGTATATAAAAAAGATGTCTTACTTTATTGTTTAATAGGGGCCGATCAGCAAGACTTGAGAGAATCATTTTATAAAGTCAAAAATGTTCACCATTAATGTTTTGTGTGTAAATAAAATTTAAATAATGTGAGACTCAACTTCCCCTGTTATAGCCACAGACACCACAGACATTTTGGAGAAGTTCTGAACAATGTCTTTCCCTTTACCCACTTCATCTTTTCTTCCTCTGTTTATTTCATATTTGTTCTTTTCTTTCACTTCTTTTTCCTACATTTCTCAAGCTCTCCACACATATGTATAAATTAATTTTATTTATTTAAATTATTTTATTCTTTCCTTTCCTACAGGTAGTCCCCCAGAACTGAAGAAGGGCTTAAACCTATGACTTAAGATCCCTTATCCCTTAATAATCATCCCTTATTCATCTATCCCTCTATTCCTATCAATAGCCTATAGATAATAAATAGATAAATAGAATTGTTTATGAATAAACCTATAGTTGCATAGTGCCTATTGTCACGGATCTGCATGACCCAGTGACGTCGCTCGCCCCAGTCACCTGAGCGCCGCCGATGCACCTGCAGACAATTATTACTAGTCGACATATTTTTAAAAATTATTTTAAGTATATTTACAAATGACAAACATGAACTTATTACTTCTCCAGTTTATTTAAAGTTTGAAGCAACAAATAAACAAGCTTTATATCATGAAACAGGAACACAATACACAAAAGTGTGTAAATGTTTTCAGATGAAAAAACACTGCAAATGACAAAAAACCCACAACTTTGAAGTGTTACAACATAACCAATGACCATCTTAAATGTAAACTTGTAATGTAAGGTTTGTGTTTTCTTGTTCTTGAGCATTTAACCAAATCAGTAAAGTGACCATTTGTTTAATGCCCTAGTCATACTATTACACCTAGTACATTGTGACATTTATTTCATTACACTAACTTTTCACATGCAAAATGACTTAAAAGCAAATGATTGTATGATGAGATTTCTCTCTCTGGACTTTTGTGTTCTGGATAGATCTCAGGAATGAAGGACACTTCAACAGCGGAATAAACACCAGTGCCTGCTTCAGTCCTGCTTCCAAAATATTCTGCAGATGAATGTGTAGCACTCTGGAATAAGGATTAGACACATGAAACACAGGATTAGACCTTCTAGACTCACAATGTGACCTGGGGGAGTACTAAATGAACTGTATTATCTACCACACAGCTCAGTAAATCATACACTATATTGCCAAAAGTATTCGCTCACCCATCCAAATAATCAGAATCAGGTGTTCCAATCACTTCCATGGCCACAGGTGTATAAAATCAAGCACCTAGGCATGCAGACTGTTTTTACAAACATTTGTGAAAGAATGGGTCGCTCTCAGGAGCTCAGTGAATTCCAGCGTGGAACTGTGATAGGATGCCACCTGTGCAACAAATCCAGTCGTGAAATTTCCTCGCTCCTAAATATTCCACAGTCAACTGTCAGCTGTATTATAAGAACGTGGAAGTGTTTGGGAACGACAGCAACTCAGCCACGAAGTGGTAGGCCACGTAAACTGACGGAGCGGGGTCAGCGGATGCTGAGGCGCATAGTGCGAAGAGGTCGCCAACTTTCTGCAGAGTCAATCACTACAGACCTCCAAACTTCATGTGGCCTTCAGATTAGCTCAAGAACAGTGCACGGAGAGCTTCATGGAATGGGTTTCCATGGCCGAGCAGCTGCATCCAAGCCATACATCACCAAGTGCAAGCAAAGCGTCAGATGCAGTGGTGTAAAGCACGCCGCCACTGGACTCTAGAGCAGTGGAGACGCATTCTCTGGAGTGACGAATTGTGCTTCTCCATCTGGCCAGTGCACCAGTGCACAAAGCAAGGTCCATAAAGACATGGATGACAGAGTCTGGTATGGATGAACTTGACTGGCCTGCACAGAGTCCTGACCTCAACCCGATAGAACACCTTTGGGATGAATTAGAGCAGAGACTGAGAGCCAGGCCTTCTCGTCCAACATCAGTGTGTGACCTCACAAATGCGCTTCTGGAAGAATGGTCAAAAATTCCCATAAACACACTCCTAAACCTTGTGGACAGCCTTCCCAGAAGAGTTGAAGCTGTTATAGCTGCAAAGGGTGGACCGACATCATATTGAACCCTATGGATTAAGAATGGGATGTCACTTAAGTTCATATGCGAGTCAAGGCAGGTGAGCGAATACTTTTGGCAATATAGTGTATCTGTACAAAAATGCATTTCATAATTGATCTAATGATACACTTGTTTAAAATGCACAACAACTACAAAAGGTCACATTGTATAACTGTTTGCTAAATACATTTACTCAGAAATCTATCTTCTTGCGGGTCAGGATGAAGGGACTGTGGCTTTGCAGGTGAAGGAGTCGTGTTAGGTGATTTTCATGAATCAAGGCTTACAACTCAGTATGTGGTGATAAAATCATTCAGGAATATCTAGAATTTGTAAAGGAACACAATTACAGTGGCCAGAGAATTGAGAGGGAGCATTACAACATTACTTCACAATGAAGGAAACAGCAAGTCTCTGAACACGGATATTCTTAAAGATGATTGTAGAAAACACTGGAGGACAACCTGAGCAGAATTGATATAAAAAGGAAACTGTAATGCAAACGCTGAGATAAGAGTAGAAGAATCTATGTGCAGAGTTTAATGGAGAACAATAGCAAACAATCCAAGACGTGAAGCAGAGGCAAAAACCAGAAACAGCAATAAACATGGCAGACAAATCCAATACAGAAATCCAAATAGCTCAAAACCGAAAACTAGGTCATAAACACAGAAAGTAAACAAGAACAAAATAACAAGGCTTGGTAACAAAAGGAGAAATGACAATGTTTCACATCTAGCTTAGCATGAGCACTGACTATTGCATGTGGCTTAATTGGCTAAAAAAGTGAGCTGAGTGACCTGGAAGTGTCAGTATTAGGGCGAGGGTTTCCTCTGGTGGTGAAGGGGGGTAGGTGCGACTGAAGATGTTACAGAAATAACTGATCACAGAACATAATGGCATCTATTTCACATCATAAGTTTGTCTGGTCATTAAAAAATGTAAAATAAATGTAAATGATATAATTGAATACACAATTTTAAAAATATACAATAATTTTATTTCAAATATCTGGAACAGGGTGCTATTTTTAAAAATCAGGTCTTGTAGTGACTCCAAAATAGCTGCATTCTGCATCTGAAAAGTAAACCAGCAGTGATTTAGTTAACATTGTTTAGGTGCAAGCAGATTTTTTCTCTTTTTGAAAATGGAAATGAAATAATCATTCATTAAATACTTAAAAGCAGTTATATCTTACATTTACTACTGACTATCCTGAAATTTCTTCAAAAATATTTAAGTAACATTCCAAACTTAACACCTGAGTTATGTCTATTACCATACCCCTTGCAGCACTTTCACTATACACTCACCTGTGATCCTGAAAGAGGGTTGGTCTACAGGGTTTATGAGGTCTTTTGAAAGAAAATGGGGTTCTGGTCCTCCATGAGCTCTAGACACTGAAATCATTTTCCCTGCCAAGCAATACTCATTCTCCCTAACGGCTGTCATAGAAAGTAAAGCCAAATCACATGCTGAATATGAGTTTGTTACACGTTTGACTTTCCATGATGCTCCAGGTAGCATCTACTGGAAAGTCTATCAAAAATACTACAAGCAGTTCATCATTAAAAGTGAGAAATTCCCACCTTGGTCCACCTGTATCAAGACCCTCTTCAAATGTGCCAGCATCATCAGAGAACTTCACAAACATGTCAGTGAATTCAGAATATGAGAAATATTTAAATCCTCATCCTTCACACTGGAACTTATGTTGACTCTCCTGACACGTTTTCATCAATGGCAAGGACCAGATTTGAAATAATGTCAGGAGCTTTTAAACTGCTTTGCTTCTGAAAGAATGAACACAGTGAGTTTTAAATCAATTTACTCAGCATTTGTGGGCTTTAGATTTTCCAATTAACAAACTTTTGTAGCTTACACTATTGGTTCTGCGAGGTCAAGACAATGTGCTGTGGTTACAAGCTCATCATCCTCTTCAGTAATCACAGACGCATACACGTTCAGGTATTTTCTACCAGTAAGAAAGCATGCATAAATTTGAAAGCATACAAATATATTACTCCAAGCTCAAAGAAAATATTTTATAAATCAAACAAACAAACATGTAACACTGCTTTTCTGTTGCAACATGGTCTGAAGTACCAGGACAGTCATCCTCTGAATCTGAGAGCATTATTTTATTTTCATTTTCTCTTTAGGGGCTCTAGTACTGTGTGCAGTATGCTGTTGACAAAACATCTTTATCCTAGCTTTGCCTTGATCCCACCACTGACTTAATGATGAGAAGCTACTATTCTCTTCTCTCCATATAGCTTTAAATAGTTTTTCAAAAAAGGATGTGTGATCATGTCATACATTTGAGCCCAAATGCAGTGGTTGTACTCAGTTCGTCCTACCCCACCAATAAGTGAGGAAGCATATCTATCTTCGTATCACATTACGGTCCGACTGCACTGGGGAGTGAAGCTGGGGTTCTGTCTCCAGTATATAGAGTCAATCTGGATGTCTTACAGAAAATCCACACTCAAAACCTGACCTATAAACCAGTTACACAGTTCTCATACACTTCTACTGCTTAATACAAATTAATTTTACAATTGTAGGTTCAAATGGAACAATCTATTGTTGCTAAACATGCATTTTCCCCCTCATACACACTATTAGCTTCTGCCTATGGGGATTTGCATTGAAACTGCCAGCTTAGCGGCTAGCGGAACTATAGATGCTAACAATATTAGCTTCTGCTTATGGAGATTTGCATTGAAACTGCTAGCTTATCGGTTAGCAGAACTTCTCTGCCTTTTAACTACAAAAGACTCCCAGTCATTACCCAACAACAAACAAACTTTAGCCAATTTTTCAGCCAAGTTGTTTTCTGTATAAGAGAGAAATAGAGGGTCAAAGTTATATCTTTAATCGGTTTTTGACTGATGAACATACAGCTCTGGAAAAAATAAGAGACCACTGCCCAATGTCCAGATTTGAACCCTATTGAAAACTTCTGGAATGTCATCAAGAGGAAGATGGATGGTCACAAACCATCAAGCAAAGCTGAGCTGTTTGCTTTTGTGCAAAAAGAGTGGTATAAAGTTTCCCAACTGCAATGTGAAAAACTGGTGGAGAGCATGGAGCCAAAATGCATGCAAATCGGGGTTATTCCACCAAATACTGATTTCTTAAATGTTATTTAGCCAAAGCATTAACACAATTTGTTTACAAATTATTTGCATTTTGTTTTATTTGAGTTATTAAAGCTCTGCAAATACTGCATGACTTTGGGTTATTTCGATGTGTTGTCATTTCCTTTACACTCTAAATAAGTTATATTTTGAATTTAGGAAAAATATATAATATAATATTGTCAGCAGTTCAAAAAAATGAAACAAAACTGTTCATCTCACCAATACATGCACCTGTAAGAAAAAAAAACATAAGAAACTGATTATTTTGCAGTGGTCTCTTATTTATTTCCAGAGCTGCATATTATACACCATCAGACCCTGGGTCATATGGCAGCACAGAGTTTGCACAGAACAATCGTTGAGAAAGTAGCTAAAAAAGAGTTAATCATTTTAACACGAGGAAATACACAGACATTGTACAGGACCTGGTCCACGCGTATCATCACAATTACCATTCCAGCATCAAAATGAAGCCTGTCCATGTGAACAAAGCCAATTCCTTCTGTGTATTAAACTCCTTACAGACTATTTTCACCAAAAATAAAGAAACTAAAATTCAAGTTTAAAGTTGGTGGCACTGTTAGAATTTCCTGTTTCAAAAGACAGCTTTAAAAAAGTTAAACAAAATTTTACAGATGAATACTTTACAATATTTAAACAGATAGTGAGAGATCATATAAATTACAAGACTATGAGAGTGAAAAAACTGAGGGAACATTTTACGAGCCAGAGTTAGAATAGATTATAATTGGCAAGGACAGGACGTCCAAAATAGAGAAAATCTTGTCTGAAAAGACCTGAAACCGGAGAAAAGTCTGTCTGGTGAAATGGGTGGGGTCTCCTGGGAAATGTAATTTCTGGGGTCCAGATGAAGTATTAGTTGACATTGCGTGCTAGAATTTAAAAGGGTTCATCGTGAATATATCTGATACTTCTAATCTTTAAACCATGGAAAAGTGTGGATTCTTTGTGACCCTTCCAAGCAATATGCTGATGGACATTTACCCTAATAAGATCTCTTACTACACTACTAAATTCACCAAACCAATCGAATTGAAAGAAGACTGGGAAGTGCCACTTTCAGAGGCTCTATATATCCACAGTTGGCACTTATCACAGCGTGACTGTCACATTTTTTTTTTACACATAGCCCATAAAATCCTGAACGCTGATGATACCAACATAACTAACAATGCAAAGGTTGGGGTTAACTACCAACAGCATCACTTTTCTCTCAAGTAAACATGATACTAGGGGATTGTCTTATTTCTTCTGCGTCTCAAATCTAGACACATCTGCAAACGTGACCGCCATGTTTTCAGTTAATTCTACAGTGTAGTGGATCTGTTTAGCAAACTGTTCGACTTGAAAATCGTTTTTTCCAGGGTTCAAAAGCTGTGCAACGCATAATGCAAAGCACATGTCTGTTGTGAAAGATGTACAGATGTCTCATTTTTTTCTGAACAACTTCTGAACTGAACATTACCAATTTTTCTCCTACCTGTACCACCGTGAGGCGGTCAAACTATTTGGATGACTAATTCTAGTGAATTGTCTAAAAATTTCACGTTTACTTTGAACTGAATTTTCAAGCATTGTTAGAAAAGACTGCAAATCGATGGACCCATTGACTAATTGAATGTGTGATGACAAATTGAGTGTCACCTCTAATTTCAAGTGACATCTGGTGGTGAAATGATTTCATTTGCCACTTCTATTAAACTGTTTAGAATCTCTAAAACAATTATAAAATTCTGCAAAACTGTTGACATTAGTGATTGCAGAAAAATTAACTCTTCTCCTAATATGTGTTATTGAACCTGTCATGGTTGATTATTCTAATATTAGGATCTAAACTGTTACCGATCTGAACATTAGGATCTACACCATTACCGATCTGAGCATTTGGATCAGTGACATCTATTTGAGCATTTGGACTATTCAGCATTTCAAATATGTTCTCATTATCAGTTGCTGAGTTTTGTGAAACAACAGCTGGGGGGTCGAATAAGTTAACAAGTCTGTCGTTTAACATAAGATTGATTTAGATCATGAAACAGATCTTGAGGAGATAATGGGCTATGTTATTGATGGGGTTCAGGAGTTGAGACGACATTATCTACTGATCACAGCGTTAAGTTCAAATTTTTGTTCAGCCGATTCACAGCATCTATTAAGGCGGGGTTCAACTGCATAGAATGACCTTCATTCAGACTATTTTGCAACCCCAACAGACTTTGGTTTAATTCGTAAAATACAGTGTGTTTATCATGATTTGACCGGGATTTTGACTGGAATTTTAATTATGACTAATGATCTCATCTAAAGTCCTTAGATTTTTCATTTAGTTCATTTACTGCATCGATTAAGGCAGGATTTAATTGTACAGAGTGTTGGAAATCATTTATACCATTCTGTAATCTTAACAGACTTTGGTTTAGTTGGTAGAATGTGTCACACGGAGTCACCGGTGCAGTTGATGCAATCTCATCTACACTAGGACTCTGACTAACAAGCTGGTGTGATGGAATCAAACTTTCGTTCAACGCGTTAACCGCTTCAGTTAAATATGGGTTCAGGGTTGTGTATGGGTCATATTGTAACGGACCACTTGAATTTTCAAAACTGAAATCACATGGTGATGTTGGGGTATCTTCAATTCTAATTTTTTTACATTCTGAAAATGAAATGTTATTCAAACGCTTCTGTGCCATTGTTATTTCTAGTCTCGGGTTGACCCATCCACTGGTCAAGGCACTGATTCGGTTTAGATTAGGGAATTCTTGTTGACTTTTAACGGCAGTAAACTGCTAGGCGCAGGGCGATTTGTATGTTGAGGTCACAAGTTGATGGGGAGTCCCAGGGGTGTGAGGCTGGGCTATCAGTACTGATGGTCTGCAGAACTCCAACATTCATGGAGGCAGGATTCCTCCTTTGTCTCCTGTCTCGTTGGGGGGGTCAGGGTTATCCAGAGCCATCAGATATCCCGGAGCCTGGCTCCCATGAGTTACAGCATGTCGGTTGAGGTATAATGAAGCAACTATAAGCAGTGAGCCCCAGTTGTGAGCTGTGTAATGGTTAAGTCCCACCTTTGGACAAGGAGTAACCTGTAGGAGACATCGTCGGCCAATAGTTGTCGAAAAAGGTCGGCTAGCAGGTGGATCAGGATGGTTGGACAGCAGGCGAGATCTTGGCAAGGCTCAGCATTGTCTCAGATGGTGTCTCATTTTTTCGCTGGTTCCACCTAAAAGTCCGAGGAAGAGCAGCTGTGCACTTGTCCATGGACAATTACACACCATTGACTCTCTTGAACAAGATCAGAGTAAGACCCAGGGTCAGTGCGTACCCCATGGCAGTGGCGAGACACAGTGCCGTGTTGGCAGCAGTCCAGGATCGGACAACAGAGAAACTGATTGGGGTCAGCAGTCGAAACAATGCTTGGAGGTCCGCATCTACTGGGGTGATGTTGATCAACTGAGACCCCCCTTCCTCGATCCTCAGTTCTAACTCAGGATACAGGGTGAGATTGCAGTCTTTGAAGAAGGCAGGGATCTCTATCTCAGACTCGTATTCTTCACTGGGGAGATGGAACAGAGCAACGTCCCCGAGGTGGAGGATGGTGCCCTTGGGCACTTGGATCCACATGTTCTGGTTGGGCAAGTTGACACGGATGGCGGCGTCATGCTCATCATAGGTCAACGTGGCGGTGCGGATGGGAACGTTGACAAGCCACCGATTTCCCACAATCTGGGCTTGTGTGTCCGTACTTGGCTGCGAGGTTTGGCATCGGCAGGGCAAGAGGTCTCCCTCTGCATGGGTTGCAAACCGCAGATCCCTTCAGTGTTGTCTTGGAGGAATGGCTTGCTAGGGCAGAAATAGTGAATGTCTTTGGTCAGAGTACACATGCGCAGATTTGGGGCCAGATATAGCTGTGGATTACTGTCGTGGTAGGCTACCATCTCTGGGGTGTGTATCTTGATCTGAATGTTGCCTTTCCAAAACCCGACATTCAATTCAGTTTATTTTGTATAGCACCTTTTACAATGAACATTGTCTCAAAGCAGCTTTACAAAAGAAGAAAACAGAGAAAGGGGAGGGGAAAATGAAAATAATAAAAAATAACTAACTAGAAATAAGAATAAATTATTAAATTCTATAATTAGACTATTTTATCCCTAATGAGCAAGCCTGTGGCAACTGTGGCAAGGAAAAACTCCCTGGGATGGAAAGGAAGAAACCTTGAGAGGAACCAGGCTCAGAAGGGAACCCATCCTCATTTGGGTGACACTAAACAGAAAATAATGTAACTGTAGCTGATTAATGTCCTTTCTACAACAGCAATCAATGACCCAAGAGGAACTATTAGGTCATTGTAGTTTCTAAGGTCATTATAAACACTAGTTCTTTGCTGTAACAGGCTGACAGATGAAATGGCATATCTGTGATGGTGTGAAAGTCCCCAAGTGGCTCTGTCCATGGCTGTCTCCTGGTCCACACAGATCCATCCACAGCACCAGTGGGCACCATCAAGCAGCGAGAAGGTAGAGAGAGAAAGAGAAAGATATTAAGTTTCTGATCATGTGATGCTTAAAGACAGTGTAGAATTATGTGTAAAGTGCAGGCAGGGACTCCGGCAAGACTAGCTATGACAGCATAACTAAAAGGGAGAGCCAGAAGGTCACAGACATGAAGGCTTCCCGGGACGTAAAGCATCCAACCACTTCACAGTCAGCAAACCTGAGCGACTTGCGAGGGTGGTAAGATGACAGCATCCAACACATCCCAGTACACCAAACACTCTATGACCATGAACCTTCCAGATCTGCTCCTTTACCTACGAAAACTATATATTAAAAGCTTGACTAAACAAATGTGTCTTCAGCCTAGACTTAAACATTGAGACTGTGTCTGAATCCCGAACACTAATTGGAAGGCTGTTCCATAACTTTGGGGCTTTGAAAGAGAAAGCTCTGCCCCCTGCTGTAGCCTTTGCTACTTGAGGTACTACCAAGTAACCAGCACCCTTTGATTGGAGTAGGCATGGCGGATCATAAAAGACTAAAAGATCGCTCAGGTACTGTGGCACGAGACCATTTAGTGCTTTATAGGTTAGTAACAGTATTTTATAATCAATGCAAAATTTGACTGGGAGCCAATGTAGTGTGGCTAAGATAGGAGTGATGTGCTCATATCTTCTGGTTCTAGTTAGGACTCTAGCTGCTGCATTCTGGACTAACTGGAGCTTGTGTATGCTCCTACTGGAACATCCAGACAGTAAGACATTACAATAATCCAACCTAGAGGTAACAAAAGCATGAACTAATTTTTCTGCATCATGAAGCAACATATTTCTTATCTTAGCAATATTCCTAAGATGGAAGAAGGCTACCCTAGTGATATTATCTACATGAGCTTCAAACGAAAGACCAGAGTCAATAAATCACACCGAGATCTTTTACTGCTGGACAAGATGAAACCAAAAGACCATCCACCATTACTCTAATCAGAAAGCTCACTTCTAACTGCCTGTGGTCCTAGTACAAGCACCTCTGTCTTGTCCGAATTAAGCAGGAGGAAGTTAGTGGCCATCCAATGTCTAAATGTCCTTTACACATTCTTCTATCTTAATAAGCTGGTGTCTCTCATCTGATTTAGCTGAAACATATAGCTGTGTGCTGCATAACAGTGGAAGCTAATACCATGTTTATGAATAATTGCACCAAGGGGTAACATATATGGAGAAAAGCAGTGGGCCTAAGACAGAACCTTGTGGAACACCGAACATAACCTTGGTATGCATGGAGAAGTCACCATCTAGAGCTACAAACTGATAACGGTCAGTCAAATAAGACCTGAGCCAGGAGAGGGCTGTTCCTTTAACACCAACAACATGTTCTAGTCTATCAAGTAGAACAGTGTGGTCAATGGTGTCAAAAGCTGCACTAAGATCGAGTAACACCAGTAGGGAGACACAACCCTGATCAGAAGCCAGTAACACGTCATTTACCACTTTAACCAGTGCTGTCTCTGTGCTATGATGAGGCCTAAATCCTGATTGATGCATTTCATAAATGTTATTTCTATGCAGGTATGAACATAACTGCTGTGCTACAGCCTTTTCTAGGATCTTGGAGATAAAGGGCAGATTTGATATCGGTCTATAGTTAGACAGCTGACAGGGGTCGAGGTCCGGTTTTTTAATCAAGGGTTTGATAACTGCTAGCTTAAAAGATTTAGGCACATAGCCAGTGCTTAGAGAAGAATTAATTACTTTTAGAAGGGGTTCAGTAGCTACTGGTAATATCTGTTTAAGGAAAGATGTGGGTAAAGGATCTAGGATGCAGGTAGATTTTGAAGAAATTAGTGAAATTAGATCAGGCTCTTGAAGTGGAGTGAAGCACTCTAAGCTCTGATCAGAAATAGCTATATTATCTAAAGGATTATCTATCAAATATGGTTTTAAATTAATAGTCTGAATTTTTTGCCCGATAGTCAATTTTTTCATTGAAAAAATTCATGAAATCATTGCTGCTAAATGTAGATGGTGTGCACTTTTCTACAGTGGTTTTACTCCTAGTTAGTTTTGCTACAGTGCTAAATAAAAATTTTGGATTGTTTTTGTTATCTTCGATTAGGGCAGAGAGATACGCTGATCTAGCAGCACTAAGAGAATTTTTGTATCTCAGAAGGCTTTCCTTCCACGCAATCTGGAATACTGCTAATTTAGTTTGACGCCATTTACGCTCTAGTTTCCTAGCTGATTGTTTTAAAGCTCATGTGTGGTCGTTGTACCAGGGTGCTAGTTTCTTGTCTTTAATTTTTTTCCTTTTAAGTGGAGCTACAGTGTCTAGGGTGTTCCAAAATAATGACTCCAATTAATCAGTCACCTGGTCAAGTTCTGTGGGGTCAGAAGGTGAACCAATCATGTGTGATAATTCTGGGAGACTATCGGTAAATCTCTCTGCGGTAGCAGACGTAAATATACGCTTCATACGGTAATGTGGCAAGTTGCGCATCTCGTGACTAAGATGCATTCTAAATGAAACTAGATAATGATCTGAGATAGCTTCCGACTGTGGAAGAGTGACTATGTTTTCTATATTTAATCCGAATGTAAAAATGAGATCCAGAGTGTGACCTCCATTATGAGTGGGTCCGATTACATTTTGATTAACACCTAGTGAATCTAAGATGGACACAACTGCTGTTCTCAGAGGGTCTTCTGGCTTATCAAAATGAATGTTGAAGTCTCCTACTATTAATGCTTTGTCTAAAGAAACAAGGTTTGAAGTAAAATCTCCAAATTCACTAAGGAATTCAGAGTATGGCCCTGGGGGTCTGTAAATAATTAGTGGAATTGACTCTGTGAACTTATTATTAGTACTTGCATACATTAGGTTAGTATAAAGAACTTCG
The DNA here is from genome assembly GCF_019097595.1 of Hemibagrus wyckioides. Classification (NCBI taxonomy): domain Eukaryota; kingdom Metazoa; phylum Chordata; class Actinopteri; order Siluriformes; family Bagridae; genus Hemibagrus; species Hemibagrus wyckioides. The sequence continues at coordinate 9,099,600 of NC_080729.1, read as the reverse complement.
AATGTGTTGAACTGATGTCTGGGTTTTTGTGTGGCGCTTAGCTTATCATCATGAATAACTGCGACACCTCCTCCCCTGCCTGTTAGACGCGGTTGATGTATATAGCTATAGCCAGGCAGACAAGCTTCATTTAATGCTACATACTCGTTTTGTTTAATCCATGTTTCTGTTAAACAAAGAACGCTGAACTCCTGATCAGTAATCAGTTCATTAATTATAAGTGTTTTAGTTGACAGATCTTATATTTAAGAGTCCTAGCTTCAGATCAAAGGTGCTGGCTGTGCATTCACTATCATCTAGTTTTATGTTAATCAGGTTACTAAAACAAATTTTCTGATTGTTAAAACATTTTCGTTTGGTTCAGGGAACAGACACAGTCTCAATGTTATGAACCCTGAGTGACGACTCTCTGCAGCCAGCAGACGGTTGGATTAACCTGCTTGTCTGCTCCCTGGCCTGTCACCGATTAACTAGATCTGCTCTAAGACTACTTGCTATGCTGCAAGAAATGAGAGAAGCACCCTCCCGAGTGGGATGGACACCGTCCCGTCCTAACAGGCCAGCCTTGCCCTCAAAAAGAGCTCCAATTGTCTATGAAGCCCACATTGTTTTTGGAGCACCACCTGGACATCCAGCAGTTCAGCGACCATAACCTGCTGTAAGCTACATCGCCACGCCGCATTGGGATGGGGCCAGAGCATACTACGGCATCGGACATCGCCTTCGCTAATTTACACACCTCTACAACATTACTCTTAGTAACCTCAGACTGATGAAGGCGTATATCATTAGCTCCTACATGGAAAACTATCTTGGAGAACCTGTGCTTGCCTAGGACCCTAAGATTACCTGCAATGTCCGGTGCCCTGGCTCCCGGAATACACCTAACCTGTGCTGCTGGAGCCCCTAAAGGCCTAGCTAATTTCACATGCCTTAAAATTGAGTCTCCTATAACCAGAGCTCTTTCAGGTTTCTCAGCGGGTTCTTCACTGAGGAGAGCAAAAGCGTGAATGTGAAGCGGAGAGGAGTGGTGCTCCCGTGGGCAAGCCTTGCCACAGAGTCGTCGTCCATTCACCCCGCTGTGAGGGCTCTAATGCCGGAGTTGGGGGATTACTAACTCCACCTAAGGCATCCAGACTTCCTCCTACAGACACTACACTGCTCTCACCATCACTAACCCTCTCTAGAGTCTGGATGCACACCTCTAAAGCTAATATCTTCTCCGTCAGAGAGCTAACTAGGATACACTTATCACAGGTAAAATTAACACTAACGATGGAGGAAGAATTACTGAACATCCTGCAGCTCAAACACTGAACCAGCTGAAAGTTAGTCATAATGAATGATCACGTACCTTTCAGTGAATCTATCCTCCGACTGCGGTGTAAAAACTGGGGGGGGGGGCTTCACCCGATAGAAAAACAAAAGAACAATTAACTGCGATATGCAAGTAAAGATTTAGCAAACAAAACATTGACAATGTCCTTGAGCCAATAGATGTTGTCGAATTCAATGATTGGAAGGTTCAAGAGGAAAGCTCTCTCATACCGATCCAGGTCGACATGGAGCAGGATGGACCCTCCCAGCGAGTAGGCGAGATGAGCTTGAAGTGAGTCAACTGGACGAGTGGTGGCAGAGGACAACGTGGCTTGTATAAGGCTTAGGGGCACCAGATATGGGGGAATTCTACCCATGGCTAAACTGTCAATGGAGGAGCTCACCTCCCGCAGCCCTGGCACACCTTCTCTTCAAAATACCGGTGACAGGCGGTGCGAGTGAGGTCTTTCTGCTTCCTGAATCCCAGTCGGTGCGTCACTAGTGCAGTTTTGGCATGCTGCTAGGCCGTTGCCCAATGCCGATTTGTGGTTTTGGGCATATTGTGCTTCCACGTTGTGCCCCGGAGAGCTATTAACCATGTGGCGAGGCGGGTGTTTGTTACTACACCATCGTGGATGCATTGGCTGTTGAGGAAGGTGACAGGTTGGTGGCAGGTCTCTATGATCACCTTTTGGGACCTGATATAGTTAGAGAATTTCTGGATGGCCCACACTGTGCAGAGTAACGCCTTTTCACAGTTTGAACATTTGCATTCTGGTGGCAGGAGTGTCTTGCTGGCGTACGCAACCACCCTTTTGTCCTGGTCATGCCGTTGGTGTAGACTGGCACTAAGGCAGTGGCTAGAAAATCCTGCATCCAGGAAGAACTCCTTTTGTGGATCAGGGTAAGCCAGGCATGGAGCCATGCACAGGTGTCATTTCAGTTCATCCATGGTATTCTGCTGAGCGTCTGTCCAGACAAAGGGGCAGTCCTTTCTCAGAAGTGTAGTGAGGGGGCGTGCGATGTCCGAGTAGTTCTCGATGAACTGATGAGAATAGTTGCACACACCCAGAAAGCTTCTGAGTTCTGAGAGATTGGCTGGTGGTGTGATGTTCTGGATAGTCTGGATGTGACTGGTTTGTGGCTCGATTCCCTGTGGTCCTACGAGCAGGCCCACACAGTTGACCTGTAGTCAGTTGTTGCAGGACGTGGTCGATTTCCTTCGGGTGCTCGGTTATGGTTATGCTTTTCATGAGGATATCATCCACATAAATCAGGTTGCCTCTCACCTTAGCATCTGAGCATGCCTTGTTGAGGAAGATGTTAAATTCAGCTGGAGAGTTGGCATAGCTGAACGGGCACCTTGTGAAGGTGTACTGGCGATTGCAGAAGGTGAAAGCCAGTTTGTGCTGGGATAGTCCAAAATCCTGAGGCCACATCGAGCGTGGAGAAGATTGTGGCTACCTTGATCGTTGGCATCTCCTGTTCCAGCTGGGTCATGGGCCACCATGACAATGGCACCTATTGGTTCAATTTCCTGTAGTCAATGGTCGGCCACCACTTGCCGCTTGGTTTAAGGACAGGCCATATGGGAGCAGAGTAGGTGCTGTTGCACGGACGGATGACCCCCTTCTCAAGCATGGAGTTGATAATCTCCTGTACAGGTTTGTACGATTCAAGGGGAATCTTGTATTGCTTGACAAAAGTGGGTGGAGCCTGTGGATGTGTTGGAATGTGCACAGCATGAAGGGTGGTGAGGCTACAATCTAAAGAGTCTTTCGCAAACGATGCGTTGTGTTTGTATAGAACTTGACGGAGTTTTTGACGGTCTCCGTCATCCTGGATCGCATCGGCATCTTTCAGAATTTGCTGGACCTGTGTTTCGAATCCTGGGTATGGATCTTCCGTCATTGATTCCTCTGTTCCAGGAACTGTTAGTGCTGTGGTAACATCGTCAGTCTCCCATGAGGGATTGCTAGAGACTGTATATACAGAAAAGTGGTGATTCTCTGTTAGTTCGGTTCTGCACCCCTGCTCCTGGACGACTGGCACAACTGAGACAAGGGTGATGATCTTGAAAGGTGCTGTTGACAGTGTGCTGTGTCCACCTGGAGCTTGACCAGGGCTGTCTGTAGTTTCGCTACTTCCTCCTGCAGCTCTGGATCCTGTTCACCTGCTGTCCGATGTCTGTGCTCTGCTTCGATCTGTAGCTGGTCCAGTTGACAGTGAGCAACTTCCAGATTCCTCTGAGCCTCCCCAGCTTGGATCTTTAGTGCTGCTGATTCTTGTTCCAGGCGGGATATGCTTGCTTCACCCCCTTTTGCCTGGATGAAGAGGTTGTGTGCCAGAGATCCAAGAATCTTGGCCAGCTCCTTGTGGCTGTAGTCATGCATGGGAGCACGGGCCATCAGGGCACTTAAGATGTCATCGAGCTGCTCAGGGCTCAGGTGTTGTATGTCTCTCACAGCCTCAGGTAGGAGGGCACCGGTCATGGCGTTCAGCCAGGCCTCTAGTTGATCCCAGAGACATGCTGGCTCACTGGTGGAGAGAGAAAAACAGTGCGAGGACCAATGCAAGTCCTTGCCGTACTAGTGATGGTAATACTAGGCAAATATTTATATACATATACACACATAAATATAAAAATTTATTTTTATCTATATAAATAATATTATAAATAATATATATAGATAAAAATATTATATAAAAATATAACATGATTGAGACCGAATGTGGGAACTAGGTCAGGCCTGACAGTGTAGGTCAGGTTGACAGCGTGATCACCTAAATACTTTGGCTTTCTTAGATCGCCGAATTTTACCTTGATGATCCTCACAGATTAGGTTCCCGCACAGATGCGCAGAATATGGTGAAAAATAAGGACCCAACTACTTAAACCAGCAGGGGAAGATTAGGCCTAAGCCTGTTAACGCTGTTAAGGGTTTAGATCTTATAGGAAAGGGGTTGCTGTTGGTGTGGAACTTAGATTGTTGACCTTGCTCGCGGAGCAGGAGTGGCTGAATACCTTAAACTTGTGAGGAAAATCAACTAATCGCCTTTGGACTAGTAGCAGCAGGACAGTAATATCCAAGTTCAACTCCGGCCAGCGATAGGTACAGCAGGACGGGTGGCTCCGCTTGCTGTGGTGCACTGCGGAGGCAACCTCCCTTTACTGATGGAGTAAACCAAGGAGTGCCATAAAAGGGTTAAACCTAAACACCCAAGTTCCACACACTTACTTTGAATTCAGATTCAAAACTCATTTTAAATTAAATTCAAACTAATAAGAGGGAACATGAGAGGAGGAGGAAAACAAAACAAAAAGGGAAAACTAACTAAATAAGAAAAATTTAAAAAAAAAGAAAGAAAAAAGAATAAAATAAGTAACTGAATTAAACAAAATAAATCAAAAATAAATAAAATGATAAAGTGTAAAACCCAAGCTTGAAAAAGAAAAGGGGGGAAAATAACTAAATGAGTCAAAGATGAGTCAAAATCTAGAATAAAAAGTTAACTATAAATTAACTCAAAATACCAATAATGATTAACTTATCAAAGAATGACTGGAGAAGTCAAAACAAAAATTAAGTAAGCTACAAGGCAAGGAGGTAGAAAGGAAAGCCGACCTAGCGGAGGAGGTCCACCAGGTGGAGTTAGTGAGTCCATACATGCTGAGGTAAAGAGTCAGTAGGAGGAGGTGGGGAAGCATAAGGCACTTATACCACCTCTAGCATTACTCGAAGGTATTGCGCTTTAAGTTAATTTCATGTGTGACGGGTTACTCTCGGGCACAAATCATGTGATTCGAGACTGGACGCATTTGTGTCGTGAAAGCACAAACGGGGTGTGGCAGGATCCATATATTTGTCTTTTTTTTTCCCCTGCACGCAGACAACCACTAAATACACTAAAAGAGCTCAATACGAAGCAGGGTTCTTCCCTGTGGTTATACTAACTGGAATGGGCGGGATTCTTTTCGCTGGCCAAATTACAAAAGCACTGTTAAATCAGTTTAAATTTACTTGATCAAGATTTCAAACTCCCATTTACATATCAATCTGCAACAATAATTCGAAAAGCATTTGCGATTAAGATTTTATTAGGTACGCATTAGGTAGCTAGTCTAATGGTCTAAACCTAAGGGAATGAGTCCGTCTAGTTGAATGAAATTGGACTTTGCAATAACTTCAATCTAGCGGTATATTCAACAAGGCCTGTAAAACATAGGAGCATTGCTCAAATAAATCTCTCTGAAGATTTGAAGTTGAGCTGAAGGACGATTTCTTCGTTCCAACAGCCAATTCTGATAATATTAAAATGGACAGTAAAGAGACTTGTCTTTACTGGGCAATTTTAATATTATGGACTGCAGTTTAAATTCTTTTAGCTACTCAGGCTGCTCTAAGCGCGCATGTAATATACGAACACCAGTAAATTAACCGAGTGTGCTCACAGAACAGACTTTGAACATGCCCGCATCCTCCCAAAACGTGTGACGAAATTAGCTCAAAATTTAAATATTTAAGTGTAATTATAACTGGTTATAATTAATTATAAATATTCAAATGGGGGTTTAGAATCAACTGTCAGAGAATCTAACAATTATTTGATTTGTTCGTCCAGGGAACAGACAGTATAATTATTTATTAATTCCAGGAAAAGTTTTCTTCCTGGCCAAGAAAGAATAACTACTTTATAAAGTACTAGCTGTAATTTAGCACGTAGCAAGATCAATGTTCAGGGACCCCGAAATTGTGAGCAAAGCACAGAGAATCACTCGTGAATAAAATGCATTTAATAAAACAAACAACACATACTAATGACACACATACATAAAAGACAGAATAAGGCCTATAAGGAGAGGATAAGGAGGCAAAGAGAGAGAGAGTAAGGAAGGGAATACGGAGGAAATCAGAATGAGAGAGAGAGAGAAAGAGATCAAATGTAGAGTTTTGATTACAACCGTGTGAGAATCGTCAGGGTAATTAGGATTCGCCTTAATAAAAGGGGCTTCAGCTTAAAATTGCGCATCTAAAATAATTAGTAACTTTTACTTGCATTGGTTCATTGCTAAGAGTCCTGATGTAGTGAATCAAGGAGGTTTGGAGATTCAAAGTCCTCAGAGCAAGCACGAGATTCCGCTGGAGACGAAAAAGGTTTCGGTGGTGCAAACAAAAGTTCTTTGATTGAAACTGCCGGCAAAGAGTTATCATGAAGCAACTATAAGCAGTGAGGCCCAGTTGTGAGCTGCGTAATGGTTAATTGAGTTTTGAGAAGGATGCAACTGACCCCATGAGCAAGTGATCCGACCTGGAGATGCTACACATGCTTTTATGACGTGACTTACGTGAAGTTTGTTGATTTGGTCTAGGCTGTGGTAATACTACAACTATAGGTCTTTGGAAAGACTGTGGGTCTTGATGCTCTGGCCTTCTTAGATTCCTAGGGGTTTGTGTGACGGTTTGAGGAAACTCGTCATCAGAAATGATCAATGTAGTTTTCTAAATAATCAGTAAAACATAAAATATTAACTTAACATGTATGATACTTTTTAAACTCACAAATCAGTTCTAAAAGACAAGGTGAAATTACCTAGAAGGCTTCACTTTGATAGTCCTAGATTTAAATACAACATGACTGCTTAAGTTGATGGGATATACCTAACTTCTGAATATTTCATAAGATTAAAATCACGTATAGGATAATTTAAGTTCTTACCTGTTGTGAAGTCCATGGCTTGAGAAGTCTTAAAGTTTTGAAGACTTAAAAGTTCTTCAGCCTCTGATGGATTTCCAAAGATGTGAAACCTCATGGTAGACACCTGAAAGTCAAACTTTTGGAAGTGCTAGCTTTTGTAGGGCAAATTTACCCTAAACAAAAGAAGGGGGTGTGCTGGTTAATTCAACATTGTGGCACTGAAGGTATCTCTGTGGGGGGTGTTGGGGTGGGTGGATGGGGTGGGAGTAATGCTTGGGGATATCCATTCTAACAATGTACTCAAAGTCCTTACACCATTTACGAAACTTTCCCCAGTCACACTGATCAAAAGTTACGATTTCAGTAGCGCTCCTCCAGTGGATGTGCCCCAGTCCAGATAGCCTGAAAAGTGCTACGTCTGCTGATTCCACATTGACAAAAAACCCGGATGTACAACCATTTGACGACCAATACTGAATATGTTTATGCTCTAAAACTTTTGCAAATCTCCCCAAAGTGGATTTCAGCTTCTTTGGTGCATCAGGACAAGTGGCCATAGTTGCGCTCAGAGAAATCACCAATATTTCACACTTTTCACACGAGAGTATTTCAAGGGAAAAATGGTGGGTGTGTCTATTTTTCAAATTGTTTGTGTGCGTGTCTGGCTGTAAATCCAATTAAAGTAATGACTTTAGACCTCCATGACGTTTTAACCGCAAATACGCATTATTATTTGATTATATGACCAATGTTCAGAAGTCATTAAACACTCTTTTGACCTTTTTAATACTTACTTTTAATTACATATTAATCATATGGTGTCTCTGTATTGGGGGCTATTCAAGTTATAAATGTTGACCACTCTGTTGACCACCATGTGGAAGTCATTACACACTCATTTGACATTTGACCTGACCTTTGACCTGAGCTGTCAAAACCAAAAGTTACAATATATGGAAGGTAATTCTCTCTCTGACATGGTTTCTATAGAATGGGCTACATGTGCACTTGTATCCATTAAGTTAATTGACAATAACTGTTGTAATTGCAACTTGGTATGACTTACCAGTCAGACAGCTTGTAGCATCCTGGAGATGTTGTCCAACAGGAGTTCCGCTCCAACTCTGCTGGGGTGCAGCCCATCAGTGCGGAAAAGCCTGGGACGCTCCCAGAAAACATTCCAGTCATCAACGAAGAGCATGGTTCTTAACACCATGACTGTAAATATTCGTTTAAAGCAAATAATCTACTGAAGCTCTCAATTCCTTGTTGGTATGTGGGAAGTAGTCATGACATCATGATCCTTGTTGTGGACAATGTACTGCCTACCATCTCAACCAGGCTCCTGAAATCCCTCTTCAAGAAGTCCATCTGCTTCAGCTTGGCGTCGTTCATGCCAACACGGAGGACAATGGCTCAGATGTTTTTGTTCAGGATCGAGGGTACCTGCACAGAGAAATTGAGAACACGAGCATGAGGAAAACACAGAGTGCATACCTCACCTTTAGCTGTGGTCACACGCATTTATGGCTGGATGCTGGAATCTCCGATGATCACAGTGTCGCGTTCCATCTCTCAAAGGGAGGCGAAATGGTTCCGGTTGGAGATAAAAACGGTGGTGGTAAAGGGGGACAGGTCCTCGCCTGGGGCCTAGCTCGTTTTTTTCCACTGCTGCTGCACCCAGGGTCTGTGATGCCTGAGCGCTGGAGTGAACGTCACCTGGGAGGGCCACACCCTGGTTGCACTGGGCAGAGAAACACATGGAGTTGAGGTGGTGGGAGTATTGGTTTTGCAATGATTCCAGTGTACCATTGTGCTCTCACACCTGGGCATGCTTCACCTGTAGGCCGCAGATCTGCTTCTCCATGGCCTCCAGTTCCAACTCCACCGAATGTAGCTGGAACGTGTCCTCACCTGCACTCAAAAGATAGACACAACCCACAGTGTTTAAAGCAGCGAGTACAACAAAGATAATCGGTGTGAGGGTTGATAAAAGATGACACTTTTAGAGTGTATATCTCTCTGGCTTCATTAAAGACTTAAAAACAATAAATCTATTGTACAACATCTCACCTCTAATGTTTAGGCGGACCATCCAAATGTGCCATTTGACACACTAGTACCAACTGAGGGTTCCTTAGGTACCAAACTATAAAACTTAATTTAATTGATTTGTCACTATATAAAAAAGAAAAACATCTAAAAAAAAAAACTCTTGCCAAAGCTTAAGTGCGCTCAGCACGTTGAAAGGGTTCAGATGACTCTGGTGTGGTTTGACTGGAATACTGTCGCTATCCAGCTTGTATCTGTAGCATGGAGTAGATCGCTCGCTCGTGCCGATTTTGTGGTGCATGCAGTGTTATCTTTTTTTCTGTTTTCATTTAGCCCCTTGGTATTAGAACTGGGTTTTGTTTAGGAGGATTCGAAAGAAAGTCTTCCCGTTTTCTAGTATACAGCGTTTCTAGTATATATATATATATATATATATACACACATATATATATATATATACACATATATATATATACACACATATACATTATATATATATATATATATATATATATATATATATATATATATATATATATATATATATATATATATATATATATATATACATATATACATATATACATACACACACACATATATACACACACACAGTAATACATTAAGGCTTTGTATGCCATTATTTCTGCCCTGGCTCACTCCCGGCACCAGGGGCGCTCGAGTGGGAAAGTTTTTAACCATGACAACTTCATTTATACACAAAGCCAAATGTTAAACACCTCATTCTGCTTACAGAGAGTGGAGAATGTGAGAAATGAAAACTAATCTTTATAAACAGACATCTGCATATGAATGTTAAATCATCGTCAGTCTAAAGCCGATAGGTTCCGAAACAGACTCGGCTGCACTCGGGCCGCTGCTGCTAGCCTACTGCCAAACATATCAATCATATTATTAGTGCAAATAAAATCAAATTACTTACCTGGGCCTTTTCATGTCTTTCCTCACACTGTTTGTGATGCAATCTCGACCGCTCCATCTTTCTTTTAAACCACTTTAAACCATCCTGGCAGGTAGAAAAGTTTCTTGAGAAAATGAGAGCTTGTTTTTCTCTTGTCGTTCATGGAGAGCTCTGATTGGATAATCACTAATTGGTTGATAACTTGGTGGGGGAGGGGCGAGCTCTGTCTTAACCATACAGGCAAAGTGAAAAGTGGCTTGGAAAAGTGCAGCTCAAACAAATCACACTGACAGATTTTATTAAATTAAAAATTGGAGAAATTTAATGCTCTCTCTCTCTCTCTCTCTCTCCACACACACAAACATATATAATAATAGCACATGTGGCATTCAGATGAAGTGCTTCTCAAGCCAATAGAGTGCTGCAATTCTGTAGATATGAAGGATGAGGTCAATCTCATGTTATTCCAGTGCATTTCACATCTAGGCCTTCACTGGTGTCCTTTATTGAATTAATCCACCTCTATACCATCATTATGATGCCACCATGGTCACTAGGCCATTTTCTACTCAGCCCTCCTATAACTCTGCGATTCTCCATAAACTGTACACAAATTCGTGATCGCCTCAGTCCCCTTTAAATTTCATATGAAACGGTGGCAGACTTCAGCTCATTGCATTGATATAAAAAGGCACCAAAGCATGTAATCATTCTCACACACTCCAGACTGGTTCTTACGAAAAGTATCTTGACAACAATATCAAGTATGGTGTCATTTCTTCTTACCATATCAGCCACAATACAGCTGATATGGTAAGAAGAAATGACACCAAGCTACGGGCTAAAAGTGAACATGTTATACACTCACCAGGCTTTCGACAACGAAACAAGCCCAATATTTCATACAGCTTACAGGAAGTTGTGGCTAATTCATTTTAATTCACTTATTTAAAAGAAGTGTTTCAATCCATATTTTCTAATGGTGACTCTATGCTCTTGCTACGGTAGGTCGGGGTTCGAGTCCCAGGTGTACCAACATGGCCAGGTAAGAAATGTAAAAAATAAACAACACAAATAAATCCAATAAAAACTTCATAACATACATGTGTGTGTTTGTCATGTAATCTATATCAATGTGTAATGTAGTGAGTGACAGGAGGACATCACAGAGATATCGGACTTCCGGGTCTTCATTTTACTATCAACTTTTTTGTGTAATCTCTTCATCTGAATAAATGACTATTTATATGAAGCCATGTGCCAATCGTTATTATAATAATAATTATTATTATTAATATTATTATTATTTTAGTACCAGTCTGTATCTTTTCTAAACCATGTTGTCCTAAAAAGCACAACTTCAATTCATGAAATAAACATGTCTCTTGTATCCATGGTAGGAGTTGTGGTTCATTTATTTTGATGTAACCTTTACATACATCTTAATATTGGAGATTAATGATTTTCAGGTTTCTATAAAAAAAAAGCTTTATTTTTGTTTTAGAAGACAGTTTTTTGTTCATATTTACACCTACAGTAGAAAGTAAAACTCACATTTACTCACATTTTCTGGTTAGGAACTAGGCATTTCTTATGCATTGTAGGTAAAATATGAATTGTGTAATTATGCAATATTTTCAAATACAACTTCACCCAGCACCCAGCAATTAAAGTAAGGGTATTTTTTATTATGTGCTCACACTCCTGAACAGCCAGTTCTTTCAAAATGCACTTGAATTTACACAACATGAAATAAAGTAAGTACTATATATAAAAAAACCCACAGAGCAGTGCGACATGCATTGGGAGAACCTGAGAAAATACAGTTTAAAATGAACAACTGTAATACAGGGAGCTTACTGTAATTACCTTCATTGTCATCTGTATGGCTTTTAGGCTTGCAAATTGACCTTGAGATTATGTACCTTAGAGGAAATCTTTTGTTCAAGTCCTCATTCTAGCACAGGGTTCTCAATCCTGGTCTTCAAGGACCCCTGCCTTGCCCACTACAGATTCTCAGCTCCCGATTCACTGAACACACCCGCACATAGCTGTTGCAGTTGCAGTATGTACAAATTGATGTACAAATTGTGTATATATATATATATATATATATATATATATATATATATATATATATATATATACATACATATATACACTATATTGCCAGAAGTATTCGCTCACCCATCCAAATAATCAGAATCAGGTGTTCCAATCACTTCCATGGCCACAGGTGTATAAAATCAAGCACCTAGGCATACAGACTGTTTTTACAAACATTTGTGAAAGAATGGGTCGCTCTCAGGAGCTCAGTGAATTCCAGCGTGGAACTGTGATAGGATGCCACCTGTGCAACAAATCCAGTCGTGAAATTTCCTCGCTCCTAAATATTCCAAAGTCAACTGTCAGCTGTATTATAAGAACGTGGAAGTGTTTGGGAACGACAGCAACTCAGCCACGAAGTGGTAGGCCACGTAAACTGACGGAGCGGGGTCAGCAGATGCTGAGGCGCATAGTGCGAAGAGGTCGCCAACTTTCTGCAGAGTCAATCGCTACAGACCTCCAAACTTCATGTGGCCTTCAGATTAGCTCAAGAACAGTGCGCAGAGAGCTTCATGGAATGGGTTTCCATGGCCGAGCAGCTGCATCCAAGCCATACATCACCAAGTGCAATGCAAAGCGTCGGATGCAGTGGTGTAAAGCACGCCGCCACTGGACTCTAGAGCAGTGGAGATGCGTTCTCTGGAGTGACGAATCGCGCTTCTCCATCTGGCAATCTGATGGACGAGTCTGGGTTTGCCAGGAGAACGGTACTTGTCTGACTGCATTGTGCCAAGTGTAAAGTTTGGTGGAGGGGGGATTATGGTGTGGGGTTGTTTTTCAGGAGCTGGGCATGGTCCCTTAGTTCCAGTGAAAGGAACTCTGAATGCTTTAGCATACCAAGACATTTTGGACAATTCCATGCTTCCAACTTTGTGGGAACAGTTTGGAGCTGGCCCCTTCCTCTTCCAACATGACTGTGCACCAGTGCACAAAGCAAGGTCCATAAAGACATGGATGACAGAGTCTGGTGTGGATGAACTTGACTGGCCTGCACAGAGTCCTGACCTCAACCCGATAGAACACCTTTGGGATGAATTAGAGCGGAGACTGAGAGCCAGGCCTTCTCGTCCAACATCAGTGTGTGACCTCACAATTGCGCTTCTGGAAGAAGAATGGTCAAAAATTCCCATAAACACACTCCTAAACCTTGTGGACAGCCTTCCCAGAAGACTTGAAGCTGTTATAGCTGCAAAGGGTGGACCAACGTCATATTGAACCCTATGGATTAGGAATGGGATGTCACTTAAGTTCATATGCGAGTCAAGGCAGGTGAGTGAATACTTTTGGCAATATAGTGTATATATGGTCCAGCGTAAAGGTAAGAACATCATCTGTTACTAATTTATTTTTAATGTAATGATTTGAAACGTTTAGATAAGAAGGCAAAATCTCATTGTAATAAAGCTAAGCATCACTTTTAAAATGAAATCACACACACACACACACGAAAGAACATAATTTCAAATTTCAAATCATGCTGTTTTAAACAAAATATCTTGAAGGTGGTGGCCACCATTCTCTATGCACTGATGCAACCGATTTCTGACGTTTCCCTCTACACGTTGAGGCCAATGTTCCCTGGTTTTTAAACCAGAGGTTTTTAAACATCGCCCCACAAACCTGCTTCAGCTGAAGAATGTTATTCGGCAGGAAATAGCCCGAATTCCAGTGGACATGTTGGAACGTGTAGAGGGAAACGTCAGAAATCTTCAAGATATTTTGTTTAAAACAGTATGATTTGAAATGTGTAATTATGTTCTTTCATTATCAAAAAATAAATTTTGTTTATCAGCCACAATTTTTCTTTCGCCTTCAAAAAAAAAAATTTTTGCACCCCACCCTGTATATATATATATTTATATATATTTATATATATATATATATATATATATATATATATATACACTATATTGCCAAAAGTATTCGCTCACCCATCCAAATAATCAGAATCAGGTGTTCCAATCACTTCCATGGCCACAGGTGTATAAAATCAAGCACCTAGGCATGCAGACTGTTTTTACAAACATTTGTGAAAGAATGGGTCGCTCTCAGGAGCTCAGTGAATTCCAGCGTGGAACTGTGATAGGATGCCACTTGTGCAACAAATGCAGTCGTGAAATTTCCTCGCTCCTAAATATTCCACAGTCAACTGTCAGCTGTATTATAAGAACGTGGAAGTGTTTGGGAACGACAGCAACTCAGCCACGAAGTGGTAGGCCACGTAAACTGACAGAGCGGGGTCAGCGGATGCTGAGGCGCATAGTGCAAAGAGGTCACCAACTTTCTGCAGAGTCAATCGCTACAGACCTCCAAACTTCATGTGGCCTTCAGATTAGCTCAAGAACAGTGCGCAGAGAGCTTCATGGAATGGGTTTCCATGGCTGAGCAGCTGCATCCAAGCCACACATCACCAAGTGCAATGCAAAGCGTCGGATGCAGTGGTGTAAAGCACGCCGCCACTGGACTCTAGAGCAGTGGAGATGCGTTCTCTGGAGTGACGAATCGCGCTTCTCCATCTGGCAATCTGATGGATGAGTCTGGGTTTGGCGGTTGCCAGGAGAACGGTACTTGTCTGACTGCATTGTGCCAAGTGTAAAGTTTGGTGGAGGGGGGATTATGGTGTGGGGTTGTTTTTCAGGAGCTGGGCTTGGCCCCTTAGTTCCACTGAAAGGAACTCTGAATGCTTCAGCATACCAAGACATTTTGGACAATTCCATGCTCCCAACTTTGTGGGAACAGTTTGGAGCTGGCCCCTTCCTCTTCCAACATGACTGTGCACCAGTGCACAAAGCAAGGTCCATAAAGACATGGATGACAGAGTCTGGTGTGGAGGAACTTGACTGGCCTGCACAGAGTCCTGACCTCAACCCGATAGAACACCTTTGGGATGAATTAGAGCGTAGACTGAGAGCCAGGCCTTCTCGTCCAACATCAGTGTGTGACCTCACAAATGCGCTTCTGAAAGAATGGTCAAAAATTCCCATAAACACACTCCTAAACCTTGTGGACAACCTTCCTAGAAGAGTTGAAGCTGTTATAGCTGCAAAGGGTGGACCGACGTCATACTGAACCCTATGGATTAGGAATGGGATGTCACTTAAGTTCATATGCGACTCAAGGCAGGTGAGCGAATACTTTTGGCAATATAGTGTATATGTATATATATATACATATACACTATATTGCCAAAAGTATTCGCTCACCTGCCTTGAGTCGCATATATTCGCATATATATATATATATATATATATATATATATATATATATATATATATATATATATATATATATATGTATGTATGTATGTATGTATACATACATACTATATATATATATATATATATATATATATATATATATGCCACGTGTATAAAATCAAGCACCTAGGCATGCAGACTGCTTCTACAAATATTTGGGAAAGAATGGGTCGCTCTCAGGAGCTCAGTGAAATTAAGTGTGGTACAGTGATAGACTGCCACCTGTGCAATAAGTCCATTTGTGAAATTTCCTCACTTCTAAATATTCCACGGTCAACTGTTAGTGGGAACAACAGTAACTCAGTCCATGAAGTGGTAATCCATTTAAAATCACTGATCGGGGTCAGCACATGCTGAGGGGCACAGTGCACAGAAGTCAGCAACTTTCTGCAGAGTCAATAGCTACAGACCTCCAAAAGTTGCGTGGCCTTCGGATTAGCTCGCGATCGGTGTGTAAAGAGTTTCGTGGTACGGGATTTCATGGCCGAGCAGCTGCATCCGAGCCTTACATCACCAAGTGCAATGCAAAGCGTCGGATGCAGTGATGGGAAGCACGCCGCCACTGGACTCTAGAGCAGTGGAGACGTGTTCTCTGGAGTGATGAATTAGAGCAGAGACTGTGAACCAGGCCTTCTCATTTAACATCAGTGCCTGACCTCACAAATGCGCTTCTAGAGCAATGGTCAAAAATTCACATAAATTCTCATACGTATCATCGGGAGTCACTGTCTGCCCGAGGTATTGCGTCTGGTCCTGTCAAAGCAAAAATACTGAGTGATGTTGAAAATAGTGATGTGATTTCGGAACATTTTCAAATTGATATGTCACGTGAAATAAGTGTCACGAAATGGGTTAAACTTCATGGTATTGAGTATCACACAGGTCTTGTTGTTTGCACTGATTTTGTACATGAGATGCCAGTGTTCAGTAAGATTGTCTGTATCTTTCTGAGAAATTAAGTGTTTTTTTGTGTATCAGAAATGGAGAGGAGCATTTTCATGCTTTTAATGTTGTTGACCAAGTGAATAATGTTTCATTTGTATCACCTCATGAGTTGAGATACTTCAAGCCCATTGATATCCAAATGTCTTACGCTACACACTCATTTTACTATGTTGTGCCATATGGCTGTATTGTATAGGGCAACAGTAAGGTATCTCATCATTTTGGTTGGTACTGTACCATACAGGGTCATTGTGCAGGGTTTTTGAGCGCACTGCTTTGTCAAATTTAATACCTTTGTTAAAGGAAAAATAAATATTTTTGTTCATTGCAGGACTTTTTGGAGAGAGGATTGCACATGGATGACAGAATAGTTACACTAACAGATTCATTTTAACTCTTAATAGTGTTAATCCAAGTGCACCATGTTTGTGAGATTGTGTGCAAATCTTGCATCCTGTGTACCAAATAAGTAATGTATCTATGGTGTTATCAATTTCCCCGTCCTTATGGATTACAGAAGTAAGGATTACAGATGGTTATTCCTACCCTGCTATAATACAGTGTTGGAGGCATAAAAATGATCTACTTTAGGTATTTGTGCTGCACAGAAAATTAGCACCAGGAATGTAAATATTTTAATTTGTTCATTAACTTAAGGTGGTTGTTTATGCATGAAAGACAATTATTAAAGTAATGATCAACATTTTCATATAATTCCATATTAATGTTGCTGCTGTCCATCTGCACCTGATATTACACAATAGTGATGTAACACACACAGTTCATAAAAGCTTTTTGCTTTTTCTATTCTAAACCCCTGTGGTTTGGTGGATGTGTCTCTGACAAACGTCCTGTGCAACAAGAGATTTATTTTACATTTTCAGCTACAGTGGTTAGTTTGAAATAAAAGTTTGTTTAACAGAGGAAATTGAATCTCATATTATTTACATTTTATTCACACACAAAACATTAATGGTGAACATTTTTGACTTTATAAAATGATTCTCTCAAGTCTTGCTGATCGGCCCCTATTAAACAATAAAGTAAGACATCTTTTTAATAAACATAGTTTAGTAGCCTACTATTCACTTTGGCAGAATTTATCATTATAATCAACTTCATTATTTCCTGTATTTTGTATCACCATAGTCCCTACATGTATGTAAATGCAGGAAATGGAATTCAAATCAAAAACATTTTACTCCATTTTGTGCCCCCCGAACACTTCTCAAACCAAAGTTACACCCGTGATTGAAGGTAATTATTAAATCACACACAGACACACACACACCCACACGCACACCCATACACACACACACACACACACAAACAAATTAGCTAAATACAGTTTGATTATTTTTTTAAAAT
Organism: Hemibagrus wyckioides; assembly: GCF_019097595.1. Lineage (NCBI taxonomy): Eukaryota > Metazoa > Chordata > Actinopteri > Siluriformes > Bagridae > Hemibagrus > Hemibagrus wyckioides. The sequence continues at coordinate 9,081,936 of NC_080729.1, read as the reverse complement.
AAATGATAATATGACTAACAGAGGAATAGTAGAACTAAATGATCTTGTTATTAAAATATATAATTATTGTTAATGTGTTAAAGTAGTGTTCTTCTCTGGCTAACTTTAAGGGGGCGGCGTCCCAGCACCCCCTACTGACCGGCTGCCACTGCCCAAAATTCATTGGAAACTTGAGCTCTATTTTGTCCTCTAGCTGCAGCTCCTCCAGTACGCATGCAAACATCTCTTCCTCTGGCCCCTCTTCCATGGCCTCTTACTCTCCTTCCATGCCTTTAACCTCTTTGATCCATGCTTGCAAATAGCAACACAGAGGTGGCATCTTTTATAGATGGAAGAGGACTGATTGCTGATTGAAGAGTTTCACACAGGTGCATTAAATATTCATAATTATGCAATTTCTATCTATTAGCTGTTAATAGATTTTTTCCTTTTGTTCATATTTATAATAATAACAACAACAACAACAATAATAATAATAATAATAATAATAATAATAATAATAATAATAATAATAATAATAATAATAATAATATAGTATTATTTGTTAAAATAGACATTATTATACTATATATAATGATCCATAACATCTGGTCATGTAAAAACTGCCTTTAAGAGAGCAAGGGTTATCCTCATACTGAAGAAAACCTGCTCTGGATCCCTCAGACGTCAGTAGCTACAGACCGGTATCACTTTTTTTTCTTTCAAAATATCTGAACACATTGTTTATAATCAGTTGTATGACTATCTCCTGCAGAATAACCTCCATGATCCCAACCAGTCTGGCTTCAAAGCAGTACATTCCACAGAGACTGCCCTTTTGGCGGTTACTGAGAAACTACATGCTGCTAGATCAGCCAAGCTGTCATCGGTCCTCATCCTCCTCGACCTTTATGCAGCATCTGACACAGTTAACCACAAGACTCTTGTCCCTCAGGAGTCTTGGAATTTTTGGAACAGCATGGGAATGATTTGCTTCCTATCTGGATGGTCGCTCATATCAGGTAACATGGAAGGGATTGACATCTGTTCCATGCAGACTTTCTCCTGGTGTCCCACAAGCTCCTCTCCTTTTCTCCCTCTACACTCACTCTCTTGGCAAAGTTATATCCTCACATGGGTTTTCATACCACTGCTATGCCGGTGCCACCTTATTTTCACAACTTATTTTCTCCTTCTCTCCCTCAGATACAATGGCATCTACTCAGATATCAGCGTGTCTGGTGGACATTTCATCTTGGATGACAGCTCATCAGCTGAAACTCAATCTCAGCAAAACTGAACTGCTGGTCATCCCAGGTGATCCCTTGCCCAGGATCTTGCATTGTCTCTGAAAAACTCCATGGTCTCCCCTTCGGCCACTGCTCGCAACCTTGGGGTAACCGTGGACAATCAGTTATCCTTTTCCTCCCATGTTGCTAATGTGACATGCTCATGTTGGTTTCATCTGTACAACATCAGAAGGATTCGACCATTTTTATCCACAGAGGCTACTCAAGTGCTTGTTCAGTCTCTGGTCATTTTAAGACTGGACTACTGCAACTCTTTAATGGCAGATCTTCCTCTTAATGCAATTCATCCACGGTAAATGATCCAAAATGCAGCTGAACGACTTGTTTTCAACCTGCCTAAGTTCTCCCACACCACCCCACTGCTGCGTTCTTCCACTGGCTTCCAGTAGCTGCACACATCAGATTCAAAACACTGATGCTGGCCTACAAAGCCAAGAATGGACCAGCACCATCTTACCTCAAAGCTCTTATTACTCCTCACACTGCACCTCGCTCCCTCTGATCCACTAGCACTGCCCGACTGGTCCCATCATCTCTCAGGGTAAAAGGTAGGCATACATCTAGACTCTTCTCTGTTCAGGCACCAAGGTGGTGGAATGAACTTCCCCTAGATGTCTGTACAGCCGAGTTGCTGACTGTCTTCAGACAACGACTGAAGACCTACCTCTTCCTGAAACACTTAAACTAGCTCTTATTTTCCCCCATTTTTATGTATTGTTATATGTTATATGTATATATTTTAAAAAACAAAAAATAAAAGCAGCAACAGCTCAGTTTTAAGCTAATAGTATCCTAAGTCTCTAACCTACTGAACTAGTTTGTTTTGTGTGTCCTGTCCCGTGCTTAACTTCTTCAGGTTGGTCCACTCCGTACTCCAGCCCGGGCTTTCCTGATGATCCAGCTTCTACCACCACTAATCAGTAATGGTGACCCTATAAAGCTGGGACAGAAGCCAGTACCAGGAGCTTGATTGCTCACTTCACATTTGGTGTTTGTGTTGTGTGTAGTTCCGTGTCGTGTTTCTGCTTCAATCTGGTTTCAATCCTTGCTTGCCTTGACTTTGAGGCTGATCTATGCCCTGTTTTGGTTTTGGCTGCCTTATTTGTATATACTCTCGCCTGTGAATGTAAATATTGCTACATTATCTATATATCTGGTAGTCAGTTATATTATTACTGTATAATACTATTAAGTATTATTAGTTAAAATAGACATTATACTATATATTGCAACCATAAAACAGCAGCAATAATAATAATAATAATAATAATAATAATAATAATAATATTATTATTAATAATAATAATAATAATAATAATAATAATAATAATAATAACAATAATAATAATAAATACATTTTTATTTTTATTCTTTTATAATTGTATTATTTCATTTTATTTTTTTAATTATTATTAAATAATCCATAAATCGAGTTTCTATGCAGAAACCCCAATCCCAAGATCAGACAATCCCACGTGAGGTCTCGAGCCCCGGTGTCAGAACCTGTGCACGTGTCATGGTGGGCGTGTCCTGTTGTTCAAAGAACTGTTTATTTCTGTTTAAACTGTCTCCATGGTGATAGCGCGTCACGTGGAACGATTTTAAATCAAACCACAACATTGAGTTGGTGCTTGACTTTGGATAAACAACAGCAATCAAGACCACAGAAAGCGATTAGAGAAGAACAAACCCAAAGGACTAAAGAAAGCAACTGGAAAAGAAGAAACCCATGGACTTTAGACGATTTCTCCCGGATGTGACAAATTTTCCTCTCCGCAAGATCGGCTGTGCTGCGGGGCTGCTCGCTGTCTCTGCAGGTGCGGGTTACTTCGTGTACCGCTACTTTCAGAGACGCAGCACAGCTACCGACCACACTCAGCCAGCTCACGGTAGGATGATTTGACTTTAATATCATAGTGTTTTTACAATAAATCATGTTTAAGTTACACTGTGTTACAGTCTAATGTTATCTAGTTAATCAGCGATATCCTCTTCTGCCGCGAATTAGCCTAATGCTAGTTACCTTGCTAGCGAACTCGGCCATAGGAATAAACTACACAGCAAAATACTTAACCGGATTGATAACACTGACTTAAGAATTTATTTTATTTCGGCAGTAAAATGTTTACCTCACTGGTCGGTCACTTTTAACAATAATGACCACTGGTTTTAGACAAAATCATGCTTAGTCTAGTGATCTAGTCTAGTCAAGTCTAGTCTAGCTCTCGCGCACGGACTTTTCGCTAGCTCTCGCGCACGGACTTTTACCTCTTTAAATTTCGGTGTAATTTTTGGCCTAATGTTATTTATCTAGAGAATTTGTCTATGTGTTTCATTATTACACAAATTCCATGTTAAATTAATGTACCTTTTACATGTCATTAATGTCTTTTTGTTACAAATGTCTTATCTGCCTTTAGAATGTAGCTAATCGTGTCATTTCCACAATATCATAGTGAGTATAAAGATAGTTAGATTGCTGAACTCGGTCTCTCTCTCTCTCTCTCTCTCTCTCCATTTAAGATTACTAAATAAAATAATTAGAAAATGAATCTGCTTGCCATCACTAATCTATCATTTGTGTGTGTGGGAAACACTGGTCTAACATTAGCTACACTGCTAACAAACCTGGCTATATAGCTGGGGAGCTAAATATTGTATTGTGTAGAATAAAACATTAAAATCAGTAGATGGCTAAATATTCTCATTTATTATTAATGCCTGATTTTAATTGAATAGTTAGCTGAATGCTAATGCACTTGAAAACATGGCTACCCGTTTTAAGCTCTCAACACAATACAATATTTCTCCTAGTTTTACCTACTAGTTAATAAACTTGGCTATTGGTTGTAAATGTATGATAGAAAATGTTAGTTGTAATTGAAGTCATTATTCTGAGTCACAGAAAACTCCTTTTTTACAGACTCTGTGGATGTGCTGGGAGAATCACCTGATACTCCCTCTGTCCTCCAGGTAAGTGTCCGCTAAATAGTCCGATTTTAACTACATTTCAAACATTTAGGCTGCTACTAACTGTGTGTCTATGTCTGTCTATTAAGGTCGATGAGCCCAAAGTGCTGATTTTTACCGGTGACCCTCACAGTGACACTTCAGCTGTCAGTCTGGTAACCAAATCTACAATTTATTTACAAAGATGACCGCAGGATTGTCCATGTGACAGAATGTTAGATGTGTTAGTATGAAACTGCTAGAATGAGAAACACTTGTGAATTTTTTGCTCTACTTTTCACAGCCTCCCAGTGCTGGTGAGCTGAACAGAGCCTGGTGTGAACTTCAGGTTCAGTCTCCGGACTCCATCAGCTCCCAGTCTGAGGTACTGTACAGTGCTGCAGCTGAGACACACACACACACACACGTCTTTACAAGTTTGAATGTTTATTTTTGTTGTTCTCTTTCTAGTCAGTGGAAATCAAGAGAGACCACCTCAGGATATTAAGGGGTCCAGAGAGTCAACCCTGTGAAACCACAGAGACGTACCCCTTGCATCATGAGGTAATCAGTCTTTATTACTCTGATGAAGAGATTTGACAGTAGTGAGTATTATATGCATGCTTTTTTTTAATAGTTCTTGAGTTTCATCTAATTGTCATTTATAGGTATTCTCTTATGATGACACTGAAGACTCGTCCACTGACATGCAGGTAAGGGATTATTCATTGTGGTGTGATAAAATTTTGTTAACTGCAGTGACTAATTGTGTTTGTGTGTGTTAAGGCTGTTGAGGCAAACCTGCAGCTGCAGTCCACTGAACCTCAACAAGACACTTCAACTGTCAGTCTGGTAACCAAACCTACAATTTATTTACAAAGATGACCGCTGGATTGTCCATGTGACAGAATGTTAGATGTGTTAGTATGAAACCGCTAGAATAAGAAACACTGGTGAACATTTTGCTTTACTTTTCACAGCCTCCCAGTGCTGGTGAGCTGAACAGAGCCTGGTGTGATGATCAGGTTCAGTCTCCGGACTCCATCAGCTCCCAGTCTGAGGTACTGTACAGTGCTGCAGCTGAGAGAGACACACACACACACACACACACACACACACACACACCTTTACAAGTTGTTTTGTTTTGTTTTTCGATTTCTAGTCAGTGGACATTAAGATCCATATAATGTTCTGTGTTTTAATATAAAACTCTTGTGATATGAAGCACTTGTGATCTTTTTGCTCTGCTTCAATGTTCACTTTTGTGAATTGGGGTTGTAGACGTTGAGCTTTATCTAAATGTTATTTGCAGGATTTCTCTCAATTTAAGGACACTAAGGACCTTCTTACTGGAACTCAGGTAAGGGCTTATTCATTGTGACTTTACAAAATGTTGTTAACTGCAGTGACTAATTTTGTGTGTTTGTGTGTGTTAAGGTCGCTGAGCTGTATGATGAGCCGCTGCCCACCGCTTCTGGTGATGACCCTACAGCTTTCGTCCTGAATGAGTGTAATTCAGAGGAGAGCAGAGAGGATGAGGAGCTACAGCCTGAGAGAAAGAGCCTGGAGGACTTCAACTTCCTCAGTGTGCTTGGAAAGGGTACATACGGGAAGGTGATTTTGTCCGAGCTCAAAGGCACTGATGAGGTGTATGCGCTGAAGTTTATGAAGAAGGACATGATCTGGGAATATGAAAACATCAGCTGCACCTTTATGGAGAGGCGGATCTTGGCTCTGGCCAGTGAACACCCCTACCTGACCCACCTCTACTGTAGCTTCCAGACCAGCGACTCACTGTGCTTCGCAATGGAATTTGTGAATGGCGGGGATCTTGCATTTCACATTTCCTGTTCATGTGGATTTGATGAACCCCGCATCAGATTTTATGCTGCTGAGATCGCCTGTGCCCTCATGTTCCTCCACCGCAATGGGATTATACACAGAGATCTCAAACCTGGAAACATCCTCCTCGATGCCGATGGCCACTGCAAGCTTGCTGACTTTGGCTTGTGCGCAGAGGGAATACTAGACGGCAAGACTGCCAACACTTTTTGTGGCACACCCAATTACATAGCACCAGAGGTGTTACAGTATTGGGAATACGACACATCGGTGGATTGGTGGGCCCTAGGTGTGATCATGTACGAGATGATGACAGGCTACGCTCCGTTTCATGATCACAACGAGGAGATGATGTTTGAGTCCATCATCAATGCTGAACCGGAATATCCATCAGACCTCAGTAGGAATGCGGTCAACATCCTCAAAGCGTTCCTGAGGAAGAAGCCCATGGATCGTCTCGGCTGTGTGGTGTCCGAGGGCAAGGAGAATGCCATCAAAGCTCACCCTTTCTTCAGTGAGATCAACTGGTCATGGCTGGAACAGAGGAAGATCACTCCACCGTTTCAACCACAGATAACATCAAAGAGGGACGTCAATAATTTTGATGGCAGATTCACCCGTGAGGAGCCCAAGCTTTCTCATGGGAATCTCTCCTTCTTCATCCAGTCCATCCAAGAGGAGTTTGATGGCTTCTCATTTATTAACCCTAAATATTAACTTTGCTAATCTAATATTAGCATATATTATTATTATTATTATTATTATTATTATTATTGTCATACCATTTAAATTATAATATTTTATTTTTATATATACTATATATTATTATATTATATTATATTATATTATATTATATTATATTATATTATATTATATTATATTATATTATATTATATTATATTATATTATTTCATATCATATCATATTATATTTTAATGGGCAGCACGGTGGCTTAGTGGTTAGCACTGTTGCCTCACAGCAAGAAGGTCCTGGGTTCGAATCCTGGGGTCGAACAGGCTGGGGCCTTTCTGTGTGGAGTTTGCATGTTCTCCCCGTGCCTGCGTGGGTTTACTCCGGGTACTCCGGTTTCCTCCCACAGTCCAAAGACATGTACATTAGGTTGATTGGTAATTTTAAATTGCCCATAGGAGTGAGTGTGTGTGGTTGTTTGTCTGTGTGGCCCTGCGATGGACTGTCCAGGGTGTACCCCTGCCTTTCGCCCTATGTGCGCTGGGATAGGCTCCAGCAGACCCCCGTATTTTATATTTTATATTTCATTTTATATTATATATAAAATTAAATTATTATTTTTATCATTATAATTTATTGTTTATTTTTATATTATTTATGCATATTTATATTCATATTCATATTTATATACATATATATATAATATACACATTTATTTGCATATGCATATACGAGAACTACTGGTTTTTCACAATTATTTTTGTCTTTAATTTCTACTGTTTAATTTTCCCTATTTTTTTCTATATATTTTTAACTATATCCCTTATTTTTCATGTCCACACACTTTAATTTATACTCTTTTCTTTCTTCAAATGTAGGACAGTCGTTAAAATCACTTCACTACATGTCGTACTGTGTGATTTCGTATGTGATTAATAAAATTTGAATTTGATTTGAATTTGAATATTAATTGATCATTTTAAAGATTAATTTGCACTGTGTTTGTAATTATCAAATAAATAACCTTTTTTCCTCATAGAAGACTTCAATTGTTTTGCTTTTGTTCAAACATCCCGATGTTCATCAGCCAGTGTTTTAAAAAACTCTTTATATAACAAAAAGTCAACACTAATACTCTGTCTGGGAAAGAAAAAGAGATCTATTGAACCTATTTTCAACTAATATATATATATATAATCAATTACATTAAAATAAATCATTTCTCAAAATTAATAGAAAGAAATAAGCAAGCAGAACATTAAAAATGTGCTTCTACACACACAATTATAAAGATGACAGACTTAAAAACAACTTTATAAACAAAAACAGATGAGAACAGCTGTGTAGTGTACTGATAAGAAACAGCATTGTGATTGACCCCACACACCCCTCACACACACTCCTCACCCTCCTGCCCTCTGGAAAAAGATACAGAAGCATCTGAGCCTCACAACCAGACTGTGTAACAGTTTCTTTCCTCCAGCCATCTGACTCAACACCCAGAACAGAACATTCATATTCAATATACATCTATGTTTACTGGACCACCTTTTTTCAGTGCTGCCAAAACTGTATATTTCGTTGTACATTACACTTTAATGCTGTTTTTGTACATCACACTTTAATGCTGCTCCCAGCTGCTGCTATCATATGTGTACATGTTCACAAGCCTCCTTTTCTTTGCACACTGGTCCACATAGACTGTATACTGGTCAGTACTCTTTCATTTTATTTCTTACTCTGTTTGCACTAGGTTCCACACTATACACTGTATGTGGCTAGATTAACTTACTTTCTAGTCCTTAGCTCTGTGTTGTTTTATGTAGTTTTGTGTTTTATGTAGCACCATGGTCCTGGAGGAACATTGTTTCATTTCACTATGTACTGCATCTACTATTTATGCTCGAAATGACAATAAAAACTTCTTGACTTGATACCTGATGATACACTGACCTCAGGTAAGTTATTACGCAAATTATGCAGGACAAAAGAAATCACAAGAAAGAAAAATATCCCTGTAGTGTTTAGGAAATAATTAGATTTGGAATAATGTACATTTTTGTCCAGCTCTGCAGTATAGCGTTCATTTCTACATGTCTGTGTACAGTAGAGCTTTGAGCATTATAAATGTACAAGCTTTAGGACACTGTCAAGATTTTCCACATAAAAGGACTTGCTCAGGTCCATCAGCACACATCTCTTGAATTCTGCACTGATCTGCACTCATAACAGAACAAACACAAGAAAAATACAAACATAAGAAATACAGAAACATGTTAAACACAAGGGTGTAACTTTGGTTTGAGATGTTTAATAATACCAGATGTTATGGATAATTATATATTGTATAATAATGTCTATTTTAACTAATAATACTATATAATAATAATAATAATAATAATAATAATAATAATAATAATAATAATAATAACAATAAAAATAATAATAATAATAATCATAATAATAATAATTATTATTATTATTGTTGTTGTTGTTGGCTTCTTTATATTTTTGTATCTCTAACAGATATTATTATTATTATTATTATTATTATTATTATCATTATTATTTCTATTATTAATGTACAATTGCTTGGACAGTATAATGACCACTGAGACAGAACACCACTTTCAAATAACAAATAACATTAATAAAGTTCTATCTTATCTTATGTTATATACTTTGTGTATTTTTTATATATTGTTGGCTTTCTTTTATGTAAAGTATTTTTTAAGTCAGTCAATAATATGGCTTATAATTTCATGTCACCTTGTCTTGATATTATCTTTTTCTTTAGCTGCTTTACCTTTGCAGCTGTAACTATGCACATTTCCCCGCTGTGGGCCGAATAAAGACTGATCTTATCTTATCCTATCTTATTTGTTCAGTGGAATGGAGTTCCACCCAGGGAGCCTCACACCCAGTTTTCCAGGATGGGATCCAGCTCCTCTGTGAAACTGAAGAAGATAAATTACTGAAAGTGTATGAATGAATAGAATTATAATGAATTACACTTGTTATAACTTTATTACAGAATACAGTGGTAAAAAGAAAGTATAGCCAATTAATTGTGGATAATTAAGAGATAAGGATGTCCTGGGTGTTTGAGAGAGTCTCAGTGTACTGTCCTAAAAGATTTGCTAGATAACAGAAAACGTTTAGAAAAATTGCCCCAGATTACTTAATGCCATCTCATCGACTCACCAGCAGATGGAGCAAAGGGATTGTTGGATTTGTTTTACAATTTCTCTGACAGTTAGTGACATGCATTTCTGAGTAAGTATATATTGATATATCAGTGTAAGTAAATAAGTGCATTAAAGTGTATGTGTTAACAATAAGAACAATACAATAATAGTAATGATTTTATTATTACAATAATTAATAACGATAACCAACATAAAACAACAAGAAGAAGAAGAACAAAACATTTCCCGCATCCTCCGGAGAGAAAGAGCTCCTCCTGACCACACTCATCCTCCTCAAGGTGGGAGGAGCTTTATCCTACCACGTGACTTTAATGTCTCACTGATTTTACAATAAATCCAGTGTTACAGTCTAATGTTATGGATCTCACAAGCGACCTCATCTACTGCTGACCATTAGCCTAATGCTAGTTATCGTGCTAGCGACCTAGGCTACTGCTTTAAATTGTACAATAAAATCCTTAAGCTTGGTCAAGAATTCATTTTATTTCCACAATGAAATATTTACCCTGTCACTTTTAACAACCCTGACTACTGGTTTTACACTAAATCATGTTTAGACTACTGATTAATCAGCTCTCACGCTAAAGGGCTTGGTTACAGATGTACACCATCAAGCATTGCAGGCATAACATTATGACCACTGACAGGTGAAGTGAATAACACTGATTATCTCCTCATCATGGCTCCTGTTAGTGGGTGGGATATATTAGGCAGCAAGTAAACATTTTGTCCTCAAAGTTGATGTGTTAGAAGCAGGAAAAAATGAGCAAGCGTAAGGATTTGAGCGAGTTTGATAAGGGTCAATTTGTGATGGCTAGACCACTGGAAAAACTGCAGCTCTTGTGGGGTGTTCCCGGTCTGCAGTGGTCAGTGTCTATCAAAGGTGGTCCAAGGAAGGGACAGTAGTGAACCGGCGTCAGGGTCATGGGTAGCCAAGGCTCATTGATGCACGTGGGGAGCGAAGGCTGGCCCGTGTGATCTGATCCAACAGACGAGCTACTGTTGATGAAATTGCTGAAGAAGTTAATGCTGGTTCTGATAGAAAGGTGTCAGAATACACAGTGCATCACAGTTTGTTGTGTATGGGGCTGCATAGCCGCAGACCAGTCAGGGTGCACCGCCGAAAGCGGCAACAATGGGTACGTGAGCATCAGAACTGGACCATGGAGCAATGGAAGAAGGTGGCCTGGTCTGATGAATCATCATGTGGATGGCCGGGTGTGTGTGTGTCACTTACCTGGGGAACACATGGCACCAGGATGCACTATGGGAAGAAGTTTTAATAATAACACAGTATAATATTTTTTATAGATTTGGGGCAGGAGGTTTTAGAGAGTTTAATCAGGTCACATGTACAGTGAATTTACACAATCTTTCTGTTCCTTCACAAGTTAACTAATTATCAAACTCACTGGTTTATTACTAGGAAAGTTTGATATTGTGTAATTGAAGAGTCATAATTCTGAATTAATAATGAATTAATTTATTGCAGACTCTGTGGATATGCTGGGGGAACTAATAGATACTCCCTCTGTCCTCCAGGTATGTTTCAGTTAAATAGTAATATTTTATCTTTATTTGAAACCTGTAGGGCACTTTTGTCTATGTGTGTGTGTGTGTGTGTGTGTGTGTGTGCACGTTAAGGTTGTTGAGCCAATCCTGCAGGTGCTGACCCCCGAACCTCACTACGAACTTTCAGCTGTCATTCAGGTAAACAAATCATTCATTTATTTACTAAAGCTAATGAATGGATTTTACAAGGTTGTTATAACTGTAAAGAATGTTATAATAAATCTGCTATGATAAGAAGCATTTATGATCTTCATGCTCTACATTTCACAGCCGCTCGATGCTGGTGAGCCGGACAGTGCCTGCCGTGATGACCAGTGCGTGTCTGCAGACTCCTCCCTCTCCCAGTCTGGGGTATTCTACAGTGCTGCAGCTGAGATACAAACACACAAACATCCTTCTTTACAAGGTCTAATGTTTAGTTTTGTGTCTCTATTTCCAGTCTGTGGACATCAAGACATACTTCCTGGGGATGATAAGGGGCCCACAGAGTCGTCTTTATTGGTTTAAAAGCACCAAGACATGCAGCTTGAACCGCGTGGTAATCACAGACTTAATTACTCTGAGGAAGAGAATTGACCTTGATGATTATTAGATGCACTCGTTTGTGAAACAGATCTTGAGCTTCAGCTTTTTGTCATTTGCAGGGATTCCCTTATCAAACCACCATAGAGGATTATTTCACTGGCATACAGGTAAGGGATTATTCGTTGTAGCATCACAAAACTCTTGTTAATTGTAGTGACTAATTGTGTTCACTTTAATTTGTTCTCTTAAGGCTGAATCTGGGAGGGTTACCGAATTCATCTCCTGTAACTGAGTGGAGACATCTTTCATTGTGCCACATTATTTTGTGGTAAATTTATTGCACGTCATGAAGTGTATGTTGTAGTTAGTAACTTTTGGAATTTTGTCAGTTGTACTTTTGTCTGCAGTGTCATTATTTTTTTTTCAACAGCAAACCATTACAGCAGTAACCTGCACTTACCTGTATGTGGCTGAAGATGGACAGATGTAGACCTCCACTTCAGAGTATGATCAGAACGACTCTGAGGTCATTCAGAGTTTCAGACCTGATGTGTATCTACATATGCTGCTATTCCTCTGATTCGGATACTGTAAAATGTACTGTGTGAGTTTTAATGATTTGGCTTGCAGGAGAGAGAGGAGTGCCTTAACCCAGAGGAGATGAAGGTGCCCTTTATTTTGTACGATTCTCTTCACTGTTTAATGATGTAACAGTGTATTGTATGTTTAACATACACTAAGCATTTACATCTCTTCTTTCTTAGCTGCCATCTTTTAGACAGAGGGGTGAATGAAATCGGCCTGAAGGTGCCCGCTCTCCGTGAGGTGTTTGCTGTGAGTAAAACCTTTATTCAGCTGCTGTTACTGAGCAGGTAAAGTCCACTCTGCTTTAACTTTTATATTGTGTGCTGTCTTATATTCAGACTCTGCTTCCCAGCATCCAGAACCAGAACTTCTTGTTCGTGGTGGAAAAGAAGATCGTCATGCCACTGGCAGCAGCTAACAAGCAGGTAACTTCAGAATGATGAAAGATTTATCTGATGAAAATACTTTCAGTTACTCAGCCAGAGCCAAAGTGACTGAGATTTTTTCGTTTGCTTTAACAGGATGCAGTTGGTGTGCAGTTGGCCTACGAGGTCCTGATTCGATTCCTGAGGACGCCTTCCATTCAGGAATCAATTAAAGCAGAGCTCTCCTCCTGTGTAAGCTAATAAACGCCTGTGTGAAATGACAGATGTTTACATATAAAAGATTTTGGGAATATAGATAACAGGACTCCGATATGTAAAGCTAATTTATTTTTGTATCTTGTCTCCTCTGTGCAGGACCACCACTACAACTTCCTGGATGTTTGTTATGAGCTGATTTTCTTCAGCTACTTTATAAATGGCTCAACACCTCAGCCAGTAAGTGTCTTATCAGGAGATTCATAAGAAATGCTTGGACTGAGTTTCAGAACATGGTCTATTTGATCTCGTTTTCTTTTTCCATATTTTTTAACCCTGATAAGACATGACATTAATGAAGCTTGTCTTTCTTTCTAATAGTTTAAGGGAGGACTCTTGGAGCGCCTGGTTGAGCTCATCAGCATGTGGGATGTGGACGTGTGGGAGCCTGCAGCAGAGCTGTACTTCACAGTGCTTATTGTAAGTGTTCCAATATCTTCTGATTCCATGATACACAAATTCTCAGGATTGTATCTTAAACTCAGTGACACTATGTTGTATGTGTGTGTAATTTATCAATAGGATCACCTTACACAGCTTGCTGAAGTTCTCTTCTCTCAGCCTCTGGAGCTCTACAGTGACCCAGCAGCCTTAGCCACAGCAGTTCAGCGTCTCCTCAAGCAGCAAGTCCAGCAGATGATGGACATTTTGGAGAAGGTCTTTCCCTTTACCCACTTCATCTTTTCTTCCTTTGTTTCATTTCATGTTCTTTTCTTTCACTTTTTCCTACATTGCTCAGGCTCTTCACACATAAGTATAAATTTATTTTATTTCTGTTTTTGATTCATGTTTGATATATTCTATAACTCTGTGGTCCAAGGTATGCCCGCATGTTTGCGTTCAGTTGCTGCCTCTGCTCTACTGGTCTCATATGCTGAAAGAGATGTTTTTTCACACCCACTTACACTACATGCACCACATCAGGTAGTCACCATCCTCAATAATATTCACAACATATGACCGCACAACGTCGTTCAGGCTATGAAGCCATCCTTTGTACCACACAAAATCTCACTATCAAACCCGTAACGGCCCAAAATAGCCCAGCTATCCTGCTCCACCACCTTGTGCGCTCTTGTTCGGAGGAACAGGTGCCTGATGGCTGGCTGGAACACGACTGTCTGGCTAAGATTTCAGAATCGTCATCTCTGCATGCAGATCTGTCACAACATCCGTTGGAAGGTGGAGCACACATATTTGTAGATGGCTCGTGCTCTAAACCCAATGATAATACCACCTTATGTGGATATTCAGTATGTTCTTTGCCTAACGTTGTACACAAAGCTCACTCTATTTCTTTTCTTTCCACTCAAGCGGCTGAACTTGTTGCGCTAACAAGGGCATGTTGTCTGTTTAAAGATCAAGTTGTAACTATTTATACTGATTTGCGATATGCGTTTGGTGTAGCTCACGATTTTGGTAAGATTTGGCATGCACGTGGTTTTAAAGCTGCAAATGATAAACCCATTTCACATGCTACACTGGTTTCAGATCTTCTAGAGGCCTCAATGTTACCTAAACGTTTAGCTGTTGTCAAGGTCAAGGGTCATGACCCAGGAGATTCTGAAATGGTTCGTGGTAACTCTCTAGCTGATGAAGTAGCAAAATGGGCTGCCAAAGAAGGTATGTCCTCACCTTTTGTACACAAAACAGCCACAGTATTTTCTCTGTTTACACACATTTTGACTACAATAGATATTGACATATCTTTTCTACAAACACAGGCTTCAAAACAAGATCTTTTGTTTTGGTCTTCTGAGAACTGTTGGCCCTCAGATAAGGACGGACTGATTCGCTGTCCTCAGGGCCGTATTGCACTCCCCTGTTCTGTCTTACCATTTCTCGTGCGCCATTATCATGGTATCTCACATGATATCTCGCACGAAGAGGGGTGATTAGAAACATCAACAAACAATTCTGTATTCTTAATGTCACTAAAACTGCCAAATTGCTACTTGATGCATGTTTGATTTGTGCCAGAGCCAACGTTTAGGGTAAAACTGCCAAACACGATTCGTTACCCCCTCCAGAAGCGCTGTTTCAAGCTTTACAAATTGACTTTACACACATGTCACCTGTGAGAAACCTAAAATATCTTTTGGTGATTGTTGATAAGTTCTCAAAATGCGTTAAAGCTTTACCCTGTGCAAAGGAACATGCAAATACTGTCATTAAGATTTTGGCAAAAGAAATCATACCTAGGTATGGTATCCCACAATCTATTGACAGTGATAACGGTACACTGTTCACATCCAAAGTGACCCAGAAACTTTGTCAGAATCTCAACATTGACTAGAACTTTCATATTCCATACCATTCCCAAAGTTCAGGGATAGTAGAAAGAAAGAATAGAACCATTAAAGACAGACTCACTAAGGTGTTATTACAAACCAACAGCCGAAACTGGGTGGATCTCCTGCCCTCAGTTCTTTGTGAAATTCGCATGACGCCACATCCAGAATCCCAACTATCTTCTTTTGAGATAATTATGGGCAGGCCATTTCCAACCCCTTGGACTAAAGGTAATCCTGGTGTTTCCTTTTCAGGTGACCTGGAGGTGATTGTCAGCGATTACACTCAAGCACTAGTTGAAAAATTAAACAGTGTGCATGGTAATGTCTCTGCCTCTCTCCCTCTACCTACAGATCAGCCGACTCACCCTTTTCTCCCAGGTGATGCTGTTTTAGTAAAAAGCCTCAATCCCAGGAAAGTGGGGGAAGCAGCCTTTGGCCATCCAACTAGAATGTTAGCAGTCACACGCACTGCTGTCCTCACTGATTCTCAACCTCCAGTGGATCCACGCCAGCAGGGTGAAACAGTGCCCTGTTCCATTGACAACTAAGAAAGGAGAATAACTGCAGTCAAGCAGCCCTTAGGGGGCCTCATCTCATCTCACCTTTTCACATACACATATAGAAACCAATGTATTAGCTTTCACACATGTCTGATAATCCGACCAGGTCTAGAACTAATAACATTCCTAGACACTGGGTTTGTAGACTCTTTCGTCATTCGAGAACCTGCTCACGTTGTGATCCTGATAGGCTAACTCAGCCATTGCTTAGAAAATAAGTGGAAAAATGTTAATTATACATTTAGTAGGGGCCTTATGCCCCTATGTTAGTAGTTTTACACCTCAGCAGCAGTGTGGTGGAAATTTGGCCTGTGCTTTTTCTTTAGTAGTCGCTCGCAATTTGTCCGACATTCATGATGCATCTTGTTGGGTCTGTCATCACATTGGTACTCGATGGTCGTCATTTCCTTTAGATAATAATACTGCAGTTGAGATCAATAAGAACAGTTCTTTCTGTCTAGTTCCCCCTGATATTGTCTGGCTGCTACAGCTAACTGCTGCTTTTCGCTCAGGACATGACATGACCGATCCAGGGCCTGGCTGTAACTCCAGTCTGAGTACATGTCATGGTTTCCCTGGGGAAGAGTGCACCTCTCCCCCTGATGTATTATTGGGCAATTCTCAGGTATTTATTGTCCCAAAAAAGTTGGGTGACACTTATCTCTGTTCGAATGTTAATGACCAGTTATCCCTCGGCAACTCTGAGTGCAAGACTCGTGTGGATGTGATCGCTTCAGAAGAGGGCTCCAATCCTTTTTGTTTTATTAATGATAAGGATTTCCCTCGATCTAATGATGGTCTCATCACTGGACAGAAATGTCCATTTAGTTTTCTGACAACAACTAACACTGTCTTGTGGGTATGTGGAAGTAAAGCTTATACTAATATACCTCGCCATTGGAATTTCAAAGATTTTACTTCAAGTTGTTGTCAAATAATATAATCTGTAAAACAAATTAATGTATTACATTAGAAAAAAATGCAAAAAAGAAGCATTTTTACTAGTGGTCTCAGACATTTGGATGCTGTTTTTTTTTATTCCTGATAACTTTCATAACATCACCAATGTTATTCAACATATGAGAAAGGCTGTAGCTGATGACTCTTGGTTTGCATGGCTTTTGTAGATTCCTTATTTTGAAGCCAAGTGTATTAATTTAAGTGTGTTCATTTATGACAGAAATGGCCTCAATGTGTCTTAAAATGTCCTTGTTTTGTCTGTGCAGGCAACATTTATAACTGATTCCAGATGTTTTGAGGAAATGCATCTCAAGCTCTGACATACTGCTGTGGCTGAAATTGATTTTTAAGACACTAATGTACATGGAAGTTGCTGGACAAAGCTCAGTCTGATGGTGTGCTTTTAGATCATTTGTGGCATATCTTGCTTCTTGTCATAGATAAATGTGAACTGTCTGAAAATGGAAAAATCGTGTTGGCAGTAGGACTAAAAGGCAACTGTAAGCAAACATTTTGATCAGTGGAGTTCAAATAAAGCTTATCTAACAGTTAGAACAGCTGTCCTGTGTTGTAATTATTTTATTGTTCATATTCTTATTATTAAAATAAGTTAATCATAGTGGACTTTATACTGGACAATGGCAGCACACAGAGCACTTACTCTAAATAAATTATGTTTATTATTATTTTTGTGTGATATGGTGATGGAGTTCTAACTGAAACACTACAAACTAAAATATATCATCCTATCATCACGTACTCTTCCATCCAGCATGTCTAGACAAACATGCGTACACGTGCACACAATCTTGGTATTTCCAATGACCTTCGTATTGGTGTAGATATTTAATGGAACATGCCATTTCAGAGGCTTGTACCAATCACTGTAGTTACATAAAGCTCAGTCTTTACAATATGAAAAGGTAAAAATCATCTTCTGTTGTGACATAAATCTTTATAAACTACTGTGTTGAGACAGTGTGTAGAATTCATGCACTTGTCAGCCGTAAGTGTGTTTTATATTCTGACTCACATGTCAACAGAAACAGAAGCTGAATAGATTCTGTATGAAGCCTTAAAAAATAATCAGACATGATCTTCCATGAGTGCATTCTCTGGACACCAAATAAACCCAGACACACCTCATATTTCTGCCCTTTTGATCTGGCAAACGGGTATAGATAGATTTTGAACAGTGCAGTGTGTGTTACAGTGTGATCATGTATAACAGTGCAGTGTGTGTTACAGTGTGATCATGTATAACAGTGCAGTGTGTGTTACAGTGTGATCATGTATAACAGTGCAGTGTGTGTTACAGTGTGATCATGTATAACAGTGCAGTGTGTGTTACAGTGTGATCATGTATAACAGTGCAGTGTGTGTTACAGTGTGATCATGTATAACAGTGCAGTGTGTGTTACAGTGTGATCATGTATAACAGTGCAGTGTGTGTTACAGTGTGATCATGTATAACAGTGCAGTGTGTGTTACAGTGTGATCATGTATAACAGTGCAGTGTGTGTTACAGTGTGATCATGTATAACAGTGCAGTGTGTGTTACAGTGTGATCATGTATAACAGTGCAGTGTGTGTTACAGTGTGATCATGTATAACAGTGCAGTGTGTTACAGTGTGATCATGTATAACAGTGCAGTGTGTGTTACAGTGTGATCATGTATAACAGTGCAGTGTGTGTTACGGTGTGATCATGTATAACAGTGCAGTGTGTGTTACAGTGTGATCATGTATAACAGTGCAGTGTGTGTTACAGTGTGATCATGTATAACAGTGCAGTGTGTGTTACAGTGTGATCATGTATAACAGTGCAGTGTGTGTTACAGTGTGATCGTGTATAACAGTGCAGTGTGTGTTACAGTGTGATCATGTATAACAGTGCAGTGTGTGTTACAGTGTGATCATGTATAACAGTGCAGTGTGTGTTACAGTGTGATCATGTATAACAGTGCAGTGTGTGTTACAGTGTGATCATGTATAACAGTGCAGTGTGTGTTACAGTGTGATCGTGTATAACAGTGCAGTGTGTGTTACAGTGTGATCATGTATAACAGTGCAGTGTGTGTTACAGTGTGATCATGTATAACAGTGCAGTGTGTGTTACAGTGTGATCATGTATAACAGTGCAGTGTGTGTTACAGTGTGATCATGTATAACAGTGCAGTGTGTGTTACAGTGTGATCATGTATAACAGTGCAGTGTGTGTTACAGTGTGATCATGTATAACAGTGCAGTGTGTGTTACAGTGTGATCATGTATAACAGTGCAGTGTGTGTTACAGTGTGATCATGTATAACAGTGCAGTGTGTGTTACAGTGTGATCATGTATAACAGTGCAGTGTGTGTTACAGTGTGATCATGTATAACAGTGCAGTGTGTGTTACAGTGTGATCGTGTATAACAGTGCAGTGTGTGTTACAGTGTGATCGTGTATAACAGTGCAGTGTGTGTTACAGTGTGATCATGTATAACAGTGCAGTGTGTGTTACAGTGTGATCGTGTATAACAGTGCAGTGTGTGTTACGGTGTGATCATGTATAACAGTGCAGTGTGTGTTACAGTGTGATCATGTATAACAGTGCAGTGTGTGTTACAGTGTGATCATGTATAACAGTGCAGTGTGTTACAGTGTGATCATGTATAACAGTGCAGTGTGTGTTACAGTGTGATCATGTATAACAGTGCAGTGTGTGTTACAGTGTGATCATGTATAACAGTGCAGTGTGTGTTACAGTGTGATCATGTATAACAGTGCAGTGTGTTACAGTGTGATCATGTATAACAGTGCAGTGTGTGTTACAGTGTGATCATGTATAACAGTGCAGTGTGTGTTACAGTGTGATCATGTATAACAGTGCAGTGTGTGTTACAGTGTGATCATGTATAACAGTGCAGTGTGTGTTACAGTGTGATCATGTATAACAGTGCAGTGTGTGTTACAGTGTGATCATGTATAACAGTGCAGTGTGTGTTACAGTGTGATCATGTATAACAGTGCAGTGTGTGTTACAGTGTGATCATGTATAACAGTGCAGTGTGTGTTACAGTGTGATCATGTATAACAGTGCAGTGTGTTACAGTGTGATCATGTATAACAGTGCAGTGTGTGTTACAGTGTGATCATGTATAACAGTGCAGTGTGTGTTACAGTGTGATCATGTATAACAGTGCAGTGTGTTACAGTGTGATCATGTATAACAGTGCAGTGTGTGTTACAGTGTGATCATGTATAACAGTGCAGTGTGTGTTACAGTGTGATCATGTATAACAGTGCAGTGTGTGTTACAGTGTGATCATGTATAACAGTGCAGTGTGTGTTACAGTGTGATCATGTATAACAGTGCAGTGTGTGTTACAGTGTGATCATGTATAACAGTGCAGTGTGTGTTACAGTGTGATCATGTATAACAGTGCAGTGTGTGTTACAGTGTGATCATGTATAACAGTGCAGTGTGTTACAGTGTGATCATGTATAACAGTGCAGTGTGTGTTACAGTGTGATCATGTATAACAGTGCAGTGTGTGTTACAGTGTGATCATGTATAACAGTGCAGTGTGTGTTACAGTGTGATCATGTATAACAGTGCAGTGTGTGTTACAGTGTGATCGTGTATAACAGTGCAGTGTGTGTTACAGTGTGATCATGTATAACAGTGCAGTGTGTGTTACAGTGTGATCATGTATAACAGTGCAGTGTGTGTTACAGTGTGATCGTGTATAACAGTGCAGTGTGTGTTACAGTGTGATCATGTATAACAGTGCAGTGTGTGTTACAGTGTGATCATGTATAACAGTGCAGTGTGTGTTACAGTGTGATCATGTATAACAGTGCAGTGTGTGTTACAGTGTGATCATGTATAACAGTGCAGTGTGTTACAGTGTGATCATGTATAACAGTGCAGTGTGTGTTACGGTGTGATCATGTATAACAGTGCACAGGTATGAATGTGATTCACAGGATGAATGTCATGTCATCTGCACAGACAGTGTACAATGCACAGTGTGTTCACAGCCTGTGCATATGATTGCAACAGAGAATAGAAATAGAAATCACATTCATTTAACTAACTTTATGTGTGTAATAATCGGGAAACTTCGCTGGCTGAGCGTGCCGAGATATAGAATATATCAGTGCCCTCCAAACAGGACCTGTGCACGCTCCGAGGGAGCATCAAACAGTCTTACCGCCAACTGGGTCATCCCACAGCCCCAACCTCACACGAATTACCCTTTAAGGCCACGCATGACAGAGGTCAGAGTGTGGTCCTGTCCAGCAGAAAGCAAGACGTACTTCATTGTACTGATTGGAACTGCTACATAAGTATCGTGTTAACTAGGGCATCTACAGCACCTGCTCATATCATAAAGGGTTCTCCAACCTCTATCTGCTGTGCCAGGGATATCTGTAGATGCACCTCGAAGGTATACTTCTCCGGGTACTCAATGTTAAGTGCATAAATGATACCAAAAAGTAAAGCAAATGCATTTGGCAGGTCATCAACATCATCAAGCACAATTTTCTCTTCCAGCACCACAGCTATACTTCTTGTGTTTGGGTTGGTTATTGCCACATCTTCAACAAAACTGAGGATACCTACTTTAAGTCCCTTAGTGCAGGTTTCCTTCTGGACTGTGTCCTACAGAGACAACAAACTAAGGGTCAAAATCAATACAGAACAAAAATAAGAAAAAGAAGAAGTATCTTGCTCAAGGGTACAATCAAGGAAGTTATGTTTTGTGCTGGGACTTGAACACAACCTTCTTATCAGAGACTCAAAGCCATCACTACAGCTAGCTTGCACTGCTTCACTGGAATCTTTAAGTGCCATTAATTCAGTGGGAGAAATAGCTGAATCAATGCAAACTAGTTATGGTGTTGCTCTGGCATGGCTGTAATGGCTCAGTGACAGAAGGCTTGATCAGAAGGTTGTGTTCAAATTCCAGCACACTTCCAAGCAGCACTGGTTGAGTAAGACCCTTATCTTTCAGCTTAGTTGTATCCTACATCAGTCAAATGAACAAGTGTGCTGGGTTATGTGTCATTTTATGCAACATTAAGATATTACAGCACTTTACTGCCGACCCAAATTGCCAGTCAGCTGCTGTAAAGTTTAGAGCGTTTTGGTTTCTTATGTTCACTAATCATTAAAATATTTAATACACTTACATTGTTTGTTTTAAGGCGAGTCGTTTGGGTTGTAGAAATTTGAGAAAGGATAGCATTCTCACAAACTTCTCCACAGGCCAGCCATGTTAGACATGACGGATAAGATAAAAAATATTACCAGATACGTTCTCAGTAGATTGCCCTCCTTTTCTCTCAGAAACAAGGGAAGGCCACAAAGTGCTGCAGATTTGCGTGTGATTATCCTGTGTGTCAGGATAGCAGTGGTCTAAAACACAAACAGGAAGCAGGAAAAACATGGACAAAGTAAATGGCTTTTACTACAACTAGCATTTGTAGTATGCAGTCAACCTCAAAATTTGAAGTAAACTGATGTTGTTACCCGTTCATCAAGTCTGTCTAGGAGTATTTGAGTTTCTCCTCCCAAGGCTCCACTTCTTGATCTATAGAGCTTTATCAATCGTGGTGCAAGTGAGTCCAAGTAACTAAGAAAGATCTGCCTGAGATCAACTCCAGTAACTCTGTAGAATTCTGCATATATCTGCAAAAAATATAAATAGTTCAAATTCACTACCCTAATGTTATGTTTGGGGATGAAAACATCCACTAAAATAAACTGCTGTAAAAATATATCAGATGATATATTTTGATGGATATTTTTTTACTTTTTATCACAGTCTTGGACATGTCAAAGATTATTAACAACATTAGCTTTGATGCATTTTTAGTTGTTTTTTTTTGCAGCATCTGATTAAATTTTTCTCCCTAATTTACTGTTGGTGGCTGTTTTTGCCTTCCATTATAACCACATTTTTTGACTGCACAGCCATGACACTATATAATCATGCATTCTTGATTGTTGCTGGTTTTCCCTGTTGGGAAGAGGTACAATTTGTGATTTTTACTGTTGATGACCAAGTGGCACCATTAACCCTTTAGATAGGCCTGTGCAAAGAAAGCTTAGTTTCTGGCTTTTTGTGTGTGTGTGTGTGTGTGTGTGCGTGCGTGCGTGTGTGTGTGTGTGTGTGTGAGAGAGAGAGAGAAATTGGTACAGAATACACCTCTGACATTGCTCTAATTCAATGCCCTGCCCGTATAAGACAGTGGTAGTGCAATCTAAGATAGCTGATGGCTTAGTGGTATCGTGTTTCTGCAGAAGTTTTCATTACATTGAAGGCACGCTTGAAAACTTCAAGTTATAACTACAGATAAGCTCTTATAGTGTTTGGATAATTAATACAGTACAGTATAACAAATAGACTTGCAACAAGTGGAGATGAGCAAGGTAAGCACTATTTGTATATACACTATAATGCCAAAAGTTTTGGGACATCTACCTTTACATGAACTTTAATGACATGAAACTTTAATGAAATCCTTAAGGTTTAATATGGAGTTGGCCCGCTCTTTGCAGCTATAACAGCTGCAACTCTTCTAGGAAGGCTTTCCACAAGGTTTAGGAGTGTATTTATGGGAATCTTTGACCATTGCTCTAGCAGCGCATTTGTGAGGTCAGGCACTGATGTTGGATGAGAAGGCCTGGCTCACAGTCTTCGCTCTCAAGTTCAAGGCTCCGCCAGTCAAGTTCCTCCACACCAAACTCGCTCATCCATGTCTTTATGAACCTTGCTTTGTGCACTGGTGCACAGTCATCTTGGAACAGGAAGAGGTCATCCCCAAACTGATCCCACAAAGTTGGGAAAATACAATTGTCCAAAATGTCTTGGTATGCTGAAGCATTAAGAGTTCTGTTGGAACTCAGAGCCCCCTCCGAGTGGACATATCACAGGGTGGAATTTTGTTTGTATCTATTATTCTTAGCTTTCCCAATAACCTCCACAATCTATAAAACTTTAAAACTATAAAAGAGATCTCAGTCAACAGATGAGAAGAAGCGGGTTTCTTTATTCAGTCATGCAGTCAACAACATGCATATCTGAAGAGAGCAGCTGGTCTCTCCAACCCCGAAAAAGTCCCCTCTACTTATACCCCAGGCGCCCCGGGGCGCCTCCTTTTCTCTAATTTAAATATTTCCAGCAATTTCCCATTATATTCAGTGTATGGCTACTTTAGTCCCTCCTTCCTTAGTTTACATACGTTTTCCCAGTTCCCATTATTTTCGCATTTGTCCCGATACCGCCCCTAAATTGATACCATCCTCCCCTCGATGACGTCAATTTTCCTCCTCACCAGTTCCCTTTATTTTTAGGCTAAGTCAACCATTTTTATAAAAATTGGCGCTTACTTATAGGCGCCACTTCCTTATTGACTTCATTTGACCATCACCTCTCAAAGGTGCTTCCTCGGCTCATCCTGACCTCATGGCGTTGCCCTCCACAACAATGTGTAAGTACCTTGCTCTCTTCCTCTATGTCATGATGACTTTTCTCTCTACCTACTTGATCTAAGTTTTTTGTTTTACTAATTTTAAACTAAGCTGTGCCATTAAACTGCCTCATATCCTTTTCCCTTTTCATCACTGTTGGTTGCTAGTATTCCTATGCTGTTGTCTCCTCTACCTGCCTGTCACTGTCATGTCACAGTGACCTGGCCTACTTCCCACACTGTGTTCCTCCTACCTTAGTACACGCTCTCTTTTGCTGACTACATAGTCACACAATATGCACTTCACTCATCTTCACTCATTTCCCATTACTTTTTCCTAGCTCAGTCAGCCCTTGCGCTATCTTCCCGGAGAAGTCCCAGGGTGCTCTGCGGCCTTCTCGCCAGTATCAGCTATCCTGTTTGGCCATTGAACTTACTGGTTTCCTGGAGCACCTATCTGAATCCTCTATTCCTGAGTCTCCTTACCTTGCCCACCATATCGTGAGAGATACCGTCTATTTTGATCAGAGCACCCAATTTCACCCCACAACCTGTGATCAGTCTACTCAGACCTTCTACTGGCATTGGACACGCACCACCTCTCACGGCGTCCAGACTGAGGATTTCCCTGTTGAGATTTCCTCTAATGATTCTTCCTCTGACTCCTCTTCATTTCCTAATTCCCCTGACCTTCCCCAGCTTTCGCCTGAATTTGTGCCCATGCCTTACAGTGTTCATGATATTCCATCAGTCTTCTCCTGACTATTCACCCCCCAACTTCTCCCACTGATTACTCCTCCAACTTCTCCTCAGGATCCCGAGATTCCGTCTTCTACAACTGAAACTCCGGTCCCACTGATCCCATTGGATAGGCTGGCTGACTGAGTTGTAACTCCTAATGTTTCAATAAATCTCTCCTCTTTTCTGTTCCTTCAGGTCCCAGTGTGGTTATTACGCTAGCATGCTGCCAATAATTATTCTGCATGTTTATTATAAAGACTATGAGACTCTATCTGATTATTATAGCTATTATTAATCAGAGTTAACTACTTACTGCGTAATAAATGGCTAAATTATTCTTGATAGATACACACTACTCTTTAGGCAGAATATTGCTAAGTCAGAGCTTAGAGCATTGAGTACATTAGCACTTAAGCTACTTTTTAAGGCTAGGTATATAATTCAAAGCTGGGTATATTATATTTTTCTCCGACAGTTCTTTTCACTGGAACTAAGGGGTCAAGCCCAACCCCTGAAAAACAACACCTGAATTGAATGATTTGGAGGGGTGTCCAAAAGAATCTTAGGGCAATATAGCGATATAGTATAATTAAGGTATTGGTGAGGAGCTGCTTTATGTCTGCCCCTTCTGTACGATCTCAGTGAGGAGATATTGTGCAGGATATTTTGTTGTTAATGAAAGAAGAGACATTAATTAATAAAGAAGAGAACGATTGACTGTTTCTACACTGAGAATGTAAATGGAAAAGCTCAGAAATCCATAACCTTCTCTTATTTATGTCTCGAAAATAATAAGCACTGGGTTGGGATACTGTTACCATGGCAACAAAAACGTATGCTGTTCAGGAAATGGCAAAATTTTATGTACAAAAATTTTTCTTGTTATTGTACAAGTAAAACAAGATTCAGTTATTAAAGCACAGCATGCACTTTTTATCCATTTATAGTTACATTTAGTCTTGTGGAATGTGAAGTTTATGCCTGTTATTGCTTATGTTACAGCAGTTACAAACTGCTCACCAACGCATGTCTTTAGACAGGAAGAAGGAAACCCTGGAGAACCCGGAGGAAACCCCCGAAGCACCGGGAGAACATGCAAACTCCACATACACACAGCAAAGATGGGAATAATCTAATATATATTCAACTATATTACATATTGTGTTACGCATAATCCAAATTATGATTGCTATTATAATACGAAAGAGATACCAGCCTGATATGACATTTTGCAGCTTGGCCCAGGCCCTCATCTCTCTCCATCTCCTGATGTCGCACATCTCCACCGATAACATCTGGGCACACAGATAAGACAAAGGTTGCAGTATTTTGTACACATTTCATCGATTCGCATGTTCATTGACGTTCACAGAAAAGGTTACTGATGACATCATTTTGGGCGACGTACAGCATTAATTCCCTGCTGAATGCTGAAGGGCTAGGAGTGCTTCTAGAAAGTTCTCTTTATTGAATAACACCAAGAAAAATTTGTTGTTTATTCTAAAATCTATTAACACACACACACACATACAGACACACACAGACACCTTTACACACAGACACACACACACCTTTACACACAGACACACACACACACACCTTTACACACAGACACACACACACCTTTACACACAGACACACACACACACACACCTTTACACACTGACAGCTGCATTGCTGATTTCTATTTTCAAAATAAATCATTCAAATTTATCATAAGTGTGTCTTCATGCTGTATTTCCTCTGTTATTGTAACCTTTATAACAGCAGTAAACATCTCTCACTCTTTCTCGATCTCTCTCTCTCTTGCTCTCTCTCTCTTTCTTTCTCTCTTTCTCTAGCTCTCATGCTCTCTCTCTCTCTCTCTTGCTATCTCTCTCGCTCTCTTTTCCCCTTTTGTATAATTTGAGAATTTGTGGTTAGTCTGTCTATTTTATCTTTCTCTTCTCTTCCCAAAGCATTATGGGAAAACCATAACAGGGTAAATAACCCACCTCGTTCACATTCATTACTCCTGGGACATTACTCCAGGGAACAACGTAGTGGACATCAGCGTGCCGCCCACCACAGACGGGCAAAAGAGCAGCAAACTGCAGAAACCTGTAACCATGACGACCAACCATCACCCCTAACCCCACCAAGCCCTCACCACACTCCGCACTACACTCATCTCCCGTTTTCTCTCTATGTGTTGTGCCGCTGACGTTCCATTTATTTGTGTAATATATATTTTTCCTTTTGATAGCTTCTCAACTCACGTATGCGCACATACCGAGACAGACACTCGTACACACACATATTTCTGACATGAAATAAAATTTTACAGTATAAACTCTGGTGACGTCTGTTTGCTTAATGTGGTGGAAATAATGGCCTTCTTTCTGAACCAATGAGCTGAAGAAATCTAGTGGGCCTTATGAAGATTAAAATCATTCTGCTAGAGCAGAGATGCCCAAACTATCTGTACATACTAGCCATACTATCTGAGAAAAGAGGGAGGGGGAGGGGGGATGCCTTTGACACACATCGTCATTTCTAATTTAACATAAAATTTTTGTTTGTTTTATTGTTGACCTACAAAAGAGTAAACTGAAATGAAATGTGAATTAATCAGATTTTTTTTATGTACATGCGCAATTCAAGGTGCAGCGCCACGTGCTTTGCAACAATCACCATCAATCAATGAGCTGCTTGACAAACTTCAATTCGAGCAGAGCGTGCTGCTACGTCCTTCATCAGCACAAGAAAGCGCCACACGGGTCAGTTATCAGATTTCTGCTCTAATTGCTAAATGTGGAAGAGCATTCGCTACTGGAGAGTTCGTCAAAGAATGTCTTGAAATGAATTAATGAATTAAAGTGGGAGAAGATGGCTGGCATTACAACTGATGGAGCGTCAGCAATGGTAGAGAGGAAATCTGGCCTTGCTACTTTGGCGTTTCAGAAAGTCAGTGAATGTGGAGGAAAAGTATGTTTTTATTGTAATAAGTTCATTGAACTACAAAACTTTAGCTTCTGTCATTTTCACAGGGAGAAAAATATTTGTCTCATGACATAAAGGATCGGACCAATTCTACAGTATCTAGTATGTGTCACGTGTGTTAAGAGCCAACATGCCTCAAGGCATCATTAATCTCTAAGGTTAACACAGTATGACTGACTTAATTATAACATGAAAGCACACATCTGGCTGCCCTAAACATTTCTGGTTAGTTGCGATGATGTAAATATGAATTTAAGTTCATAAGTTCATTTTTATATTTAAGAATATAAATTTAAGGGATGTGAAAAACTCAATTGGAAAGATATATACAAAAGAGAACATTAAAATGACATACTGTGAATTAACCTTCGATTGTTATCGGACTGGAAGATCATCAGTCATTACAGAGGTGCAATTATGCTGTTCAGAGTCTTTAAACAAAGAAAAATAGGAATTTTTAAGGGAAAATGTCGGTCTGCCTCACTGCACTGTGTGAAATAAGAGTCTA
The DNA here is from genome assembly GCF_019097595.1 of Hemibagrus wyckioides. NCBI lineage: Eukaryota > Metazoa > Chordata > Actinopteri > Siluriformes > Bagridae > Hemibagrus > Hemibagrus wyckioides. The sequence goes on along the minus strand of NC_080729.1, from coordinate 9,053,124 downwards.
CTGAGAGTGGATCCAGTTACTGTCCTTTTAAACACGTCACTAAGATGAACAAATCTATTTTAGGATACATTGAGTAGATCATTTTTGTAACTTGGTGCTGAGTGTCTTTTTAAACAACCTTGAATTAATGTGAAAGAAGGTTGTACAACGTTGTTCCATTTACTTTGTACTTGAATGTTTCATCACGCAAGCTGTTTTTTTCTCTGTACAAATCAGTATGCTGACCAAAAACCATTAGTCATGAGCAGAAATCTTCTTAGCTTGTTTATTGAAGATGCAGGACAACCACCTAGTAATGCATTACACAATGCATTACAGTCTGGAGGTCACTGTTGAGCTACTAGTAATAGTACATCCTTCTAAATGCAAGCTGAATTGAGAGAGCTTCTGTGTACTGGTTTTTGGACCAATAAGTAATATCTCTGTCTTATCTGGATTTAGTAATAGAAAATTATCGATCATCCAATCATTTATATTTTTGACACACCGAGTTAATCTAGACAATGTAGATATTTCATCTGGTTTAGAAGAGATATATAAGTGGGTATAACAATGGAAACTAATCCCATGTCTTCTAATGATGTTACCCAAGGGAAGCATGTATATTGAAAAAAGCAGAGGTCCCAAAACTGACCCTTGCGGGACCCTGTATTTCACTGCCATTACACCGGACAGTTCTCCATTTAGATCTACAAAATGCTATCGATCAGACAGGTAGGATCTAAATCATTTTAATGCCTGTCCCTGAATACCCATGTGATTTTGTAAGTGATCTATGAGGATATTATGATCTATAGTGTCGAATGCAGCACTAAGATCAAGTAAGACTAATATTGAGATGCAGCCTTGGTCCTAAGCTAAAAACAAGTCATTTGTGATTTTAACTAGCGCAGTTTCTGTACTATGATGGGGCCTGAATCCTGACTGAAATTCTTTAAAGATATTGTTTTCCTGTAAGAAGGAGCATAATTGAGCAGACACCACCTCTTCTAATATTTTAGATATAAACGGAAGGTTTGAAATCGGTCTGTAATTTGTTATTTCATTAGGGTCTAGTTTAGGTTTCTTAAGAAGAGGCTTAATGACTGCCAACTTGAGTGGTTTAGGGACATGACCTAAATATAGCGAAGAATGAATAATGTTTAGAAGAGGCTCTCCAGCTGTATGTATCACTTCTTTTAGTAATCTAGTTGGAATCGGGTCTAACAAACACGTTGTTGATTTAGCCGTGCTGACAAGTTCATACAGCTCTTCCTGTCCTATACCCGTAAAGCATTGTAGCTCTAGATGTGGAGCTTTAGGCTGGACTGGATCACAGGATGCTGTCAGAGGTTGAACATCCATTATTTTGTTCCTGATACTATCAATTTTTTCAGTGCAGAAATTCACAAAGTCCTCACTACTAAACTGTGATGGAATACTCTCTCTGGATATCTGATGTTTTGTTAGTCTAGCCACTGTACTAAATAAGAATCTGGGATTGTTTTGGTTTATTGCTATCAGTTTGCTCAGATGCTTGGCCCTAGCAGCTTTTAGAGACTGTCTATAGCCGGACATACAGTCTTTATACACAATTCTAAAAACTTCTAATTTAGTTTATCTTCACTTTCGCTCGAGGTTACGGGTTGCTCTCTTGAGGGCATGAGTATGACTATTGTACCATGGTGCAGGTGTCTTTAATCTCCGACCTTTTTTAATCGGATGGGGGCAACAGTGCCTAGAGTGCTGGTAAAAATAGTGCCTATGCTTTTAGTAACTTCATCTCGATCATCTGTATTTAGGGGTCTAGTAAGAAGTTGAGACAGTTCCAGCAGGTTACTCGTGAATCTGCCTTTGGTGGTCAGATTAATATTTCTACCAAATCAGTAACATAGCTAACATGGCTAATATGTTCTACAGGTAGAGTGTACACTAAGAGGCAGTGGTGGACCGTCAGGGCCAACAAGGCCTTCTCTGCTGGCCTAAACAGCAGTGATCTGAATCACTGACTTGCATTTTAATATATTTAATATATTTTTCCATTAATGTGTATTTAATTATTACCAATAGTCTATTCTCTACTTTTCATAGCTTTTCTCTTGGTTGCGCTGCTTCCAGTAGTGTATATTTATGATAAGAGTATTTATCCAATCATAATTCAGCCAGTGGCTGACATCATGTGTTGCCAGGGTGAAAGAAATCTGCCTTAAGGCCTTCAGAATCAATAGTGCAGGCGTCCGTAGCTTAAAATAAGTGGCAATGAAATTGTTACATTAACCAAACAGATTTCGAGTTGGCGTCACTGGGGCCATCCAGCAGGCATACGATTACGTCAGCAATTTCCCGTCCTTTGATTGGATAATTGGAGTAGTCAGAGGCAGCAAACCGCACAAAACTGCACACTAAATAAAATATATATATTTTAACTCACAGTGGCTGACAGAGGAGAAGAAATTGATTTAGTTGCAGACATCCTTACAAATGCATTTTCAAGGTGGAGTGTAATAAAATTGACTATTCCTTGTGAGGTGTGAAATACTGTAGACTAATTTTGTTTTTACTTTGCTATTTAACGGTTGATTAGTATCTATTGCCATGGCGTCATAATGATGGTATAGAGGTGGATTCATTCAGGAAGGACACCAGTGAAGGCCTAGGTGTGAAATACATGGCCCGCCACTGCTAAAAGGTGATGGTCTGTGATATCATGGCTTTGAGGTAGAATATCTATAACAGTGACATCTGTTCCATGTGATATAATTAAATCTAGCGTATGATTAAAACGATGAGTTGGTCTAGTAATGTTTTGTTTAACCCCAAAGGAATTTAGTTAATCCAAAAATGCGAGTCCAAAAGCATTAGCATCGTCTACATGAGTGTTAAAGTCTCCTACAATCAACACTTAATCAATAGGTCTGAGAGTAGATGTGCAAACTCTTTAAGAAAAACAACGTAGGGCCCCGGGGGTCTATACACGGTGGCCAGAGCGAGATATAGCAGGGAATTATTATGTGTGTCAGTGAGTGCAACATTAAGGATAAGCACTTTGATTGAGTTAAACCTGGGTCCTGTTTTCTGAGTAACAGTAAGAAAATTGTTATAGATAGTTGCAACACCACCTCCACGACCAGTCTGACGGGGCTCATGCTTATAGAAATATCCTGACGGAATAGACTCATTCAGACCAATTTAGTCATTTGGTCTAAGCCAGGTTTCAGTAAGGCAGAGTGCATCAAGACTATAATCTGATATCATTTTATTAACAATAAGTGTTTTAGGTGGAAGGGATCTAATGTTGAGAAGCACAAACATTAGAAATAGTTTTTGGATGCTTATTTGGCCTTTTTCTGGTTTTATGGTGATTATATAATTTCGAGAGCTTTTAACAAATTTATTCTTTGATCTCACTATTCGAGGAACAGACACAGTTTCTATAGGACGAGCTTTGTGTGCACTTGTATCAGTATGGTGAGTTGAACCCTAGCTATTATAATTGTGATCTGAGGTATGACTTACCAGTCAGATGGTGCGTAGTGTCCTGGAAATGTTGTGCGAGAGGACTGCTGCTCCAACTCTGCTAGGGTGCAGGCCATTAGTATGGTAGAGCCTAGGATGCTCCCAAAAAACATTCCAGTTATCAACAAAGGGTAATTTCTGATCTTCACACTATGACTGTAACCATTCATTAAAAGCAAATAGCCTACTGAACCTCTCGATTCCTCACTGGAACGTGGGCAGTGGTCCTTACACAGTGATCCTCGTCATGGGTGATGTTCTGCGTACCTTCTCAACCAGGCTCCTGAAGTCGTTCTCCAGGATCTCTGATTTGTTTCATGCCGCGAATTTACCTGGGACAGGTGAGCGTCAGTCCGTGACGATTCCAACGTGGCTTTCCACTGTCGCACCTGGGCCTGCTTCACCTGTAGGTGGAAAAAAAAATGTCTGGCCAATTTCCATTGACCTCTCTCACCAACAGTGTTTCTGCCTGCAGAACTGATGCTCACTAGTTTGTTTTTCTTCACCAATCTATGTAAACTCTAGAGACAGTTGGATGTGAAAATCTCAGATCAGCAGTTACTCAAATTTCTCGATCCAGCCGGGTTGGCACTAACAATCATGCCACAGTCCGAATGAATGAGTTCACATTTTTTCATCTTTAAGATGAACGTTAAGCTCGTGACCCGTATCTGATCTCCATTATGTTTATGCACTGCACTGAGGCCACATGATGGACACCTGCACGAGTGTGTACAGGTGTTCCTAAAATACGTGCAGGCAGAGTGTATGTATATTGAGCAGGTTGCGACGAGTGTGAGATTTGGGTGATCTGGCTCGCGCCCTCACCGCTGTCCGTGCAGCAGGTGGCGCACGCGAGCGCCCTTTTAAAAGCCCAGCGAGTACGGAGGCAGCGCGTGACACCGGCAATTGTGCCGCGGCTGCTCGGGCTCGCCCGTAACGCAAATCGGCGGCGAGGAAAACGCGTGACAGATCGACGCCCTCTTTTTCAACGAGTTGCCAAGAGTGGCGCGGCGTCGCGAGCGAGGAGTTTGGCGCGTGCACGCTGAGCAGAGAGCGGCGGAGAGTTTTTTTGCTGCTGTCCGAAAGGTTACCGAAGTGCAGCCAAAGAAAGAAAGAGGAGGGGGAACAGGAGAGAAACTCCACACAGGATGTTCAGTATGCATCTGTCCCGTTTTTACCGTCGAGGTTTAACGGGTTTAGTTTAAAAAGTCGCGTTTGGACCTCAACCGATCAGGCTCTCTGCTCCTCTCGCGGTAATTCCGGCTGTTTAATTGGGACGCATCCGGACGCAGCTCGAGGGATCCAGGAGTCTCTGCGGTTTCTGCAGTTCCCTCACTGTCAAGGGGGCAATGAGAATTCCTGTCTTTTTGCATTGACAACGAAATGGGGTGAGTGAAGTGTGTATTGTGTCTATTGTGTCTATTGTGTCTATTGTGTCTATTGTGTCTATTGTGTGTATTGTGTCTATTGTGTGTATTGTGTCTATTGTGTGTATTGTGTCTATTGTGTGTATTGTGTCTATTGTGTCTAGTGTGTAGTGTGTGTGTGTGTGTGTGTGTGTGTGTGTGTGTATTGTGTGTGTGTGTGTGTGTATTGTGTGTGATTGTGTGTGTGTGTGTGTATTGTGTGTGTGTGTGTGTGTACTAGTGCCTCAGGCGGGAGAAAATCTGTATCTAGGCAGATTGTTACAACTTGTTGTTGCTGTACATTATTCGTCTTCTAAAAAGTCACTACAGTCATCTACATACAGACTGTACATTACAGTCACTGTGCCAAAATGCAGTTTTTGCTTCTCAGAGTGTAGCTGTGTGAGTGTGTGTGAGTGTGAGTGTGTGTGAGTGTGTGTGTGAGTGTGTGTGAGTGTGAGTGTGTGTGAGTGTGAGTGTGAGTGTGTGAGTGTGAGTGTGAGTGTGTGAGTGTGAGTGTGAGTGTGAGAGTGAGAGTGTGAGAGTGAGTGTGTGAGTGTGTGAGTGTGAGTGTGAGTGTGAGTGTGAGTGTGTGAGTGTGAGTGTGTGTGTGTGTGAGTGAGTGAGTGTGTGTGTGTGTGAGTGAGAGAGACCTTTAGTTTTATTCAGTAAAGGATGCACAATGCATCAAGGATATCCCTGTATGGAAATATCAATACTATGTTTGTTTTTGTTTTATTCAACCACTTTTATTGAAAATTTTGTTTTTTTCAGCACTTTGCCTGACACTTGTTGACTTGCTGTTGCAGTTGTAATATGGGATTTTTATGACAATCAATGATAATAATAATAATAATAATAATAATAATAATAAAAAATCTCAGCCAAAATAATGCAAGCTGCTCTTTAACCCTGTCCCCATGTCAGAAAATTCCCTTCAACTGCAATTGTCAAGATGAAACTTGACAGAAATCAGGGTGCAGGTTTAGATCCCAGTGAGAGGAGACAGTGGCGAGGAAAAAGCTTACTGAAATGAAGTGTGGAAGAAAAAAACTTGGGGAAGTCATTCAACCTAATCGCTCTTTTAACGTACTGTAGGTGGTTAACGTGATTGATGAGGTATTATAGCCGGCATGGAAGTGCAGCAATTAAACGGGAGACATGCTGTTGAAATATTACAGTGGAGTGGCAGACACATTTGAAACATAGCTTGTATGTTACAGCTGTACTTGAGTACAAATGCTGATTTGTTTCAGTGGATTATATCTGTCACACGCATGATATATACTATCACTGTATATATATAGGGGTGGGCGATATGGAAAAAAAATTAGATCACGATTTCTTCTGGAAAAATCACGATTCACGATTTTATCCCGATTCTTTCTCATGTTGGTTTTAAGACTGTTTGGCAAATTACAGAGCTACAATACAGCCAAATTAATGTCTCCATATAAAAATATAGCCTTTACCATTTGTTTTCAAGTATTTTTTAATCAAGTTAATATTAAATGCAAGTGCAACTCTGCAAATTAAGAACATTAAACAAGACTTGCATAACAATGAAAGACTTGCCATCACAAAATGAACAATGGTTTAAGAAATCTTACATTGGTAGTGGTAACAGTTGTAACAGTCAGATAGTTTATTAGACATAGATCCTCAGCAAAGAGGTTCAGAAATGTAAATAGCTTATTCTTACAAAGTTAAATAAAAATATTAACTTGGTCTAGTCAAATAAATGCAAGTTCACAGACTTTAGCATAACTCCCAAAATAAACATTGGCTTCAAAAGGTAAAAACAAACATACAAAATGTAAACTACCTTTTGTAATCTGTTAAGATTTTTTGAAAGTGAAGAACCAAAACAATAAAATAAAGGTACAAAGATATTTCCTGACCTGAGGCTTGTAAACTTAGCAGCTTTAGAACATATCAGTTTCTAAAAGAACACAAAGTACGACTAATCACAAATTTTTAGAAAGGAAAACCAGCTGATTCACTTTATCTGGCTTGAGAGTTGCCCTTTGGCAGGTGACAATGTTGCCACCAGTGCTGAAGGCTCTTTCTGAGGGAGCACTTGTTGCTGGAATGCATAAATACTTTCTAGCAAGTTGGCTAACTCTTGGAAAGTTTGCCTCATGGACTCTCCACCATTCCAGTGGATCCATGCCACTTTCTGCATTTGGTGTGGACAAGTAGCCCTTCAATTCCCCTTCTATTGCTTCTTTTAGAGATGAGGAAGCTGATGTTGTGGCTGCAGATGCACTTACAACACCTGAGGCTTTCAAAAAGCTGGCAAGTGATCTCTTTGCTTTCTTGGGTGGTGTCTGATCTTCATCAGGGTTTTGTGATGTGGAGGTTGAGGTACTAGAGGTAGGCTGCTGATTTGATGATACTGGATTCTGTATGGTCAGCAAAGACTCCAGCTCAGACACAGCTCTGGTTTGTATTCCCTCAATGTATTGTGTTTTGAACCTGGGATCGACAAGCGAAGCCATATCCAGCAGGTCATCAGCGGTGGGGTCCTGATATTTGTCACTGAGGTATTTGAGAATGGTAGTCTTCATTGTTTTTGTTAGTTCAGTATCCTCATCATTCAGGCTCAAAATGTTGACTTTCAACAGGTGAAGCACTGGTTTTACATAAGATATACTCACATAGTCCTCACCTGAGAGTGCATCAGTAAAGTCTCTCAGAGGACTCGGAGCCTTTTTCATAGATTCCATCACGTCAACATCCTGCCATGATGGGACTAAATGCCTCGTCTTCCTGTCTGCCTTCAGGACCTGAGAAATCGCCTTTTCCTGGTCAAGCACTCTCTCGATCATGTTGAGTCTCGAACCCCATCCAGCTTCTGCTGAGGTAGCTTTAGGTCAGTTTGAGCATTACTCAAGTCCCTCTTTTTCTTCCAGCTGAACGAGAATGTACTGATGGCTTTCTTGCAGACAGATGTTACACGTTCAACACGAGGGTCTTTGGCACTTTTTTCTAACAAAAAAAGAATAATGTATTAAATTAGATTTAACCTAATGCACAATGTAAAATTTAATTTACAAATGTTTATATTATAAAATTATATAATTTTATTGAAACCGTTTAGATGTTTACCTAAAATGTTTTATTTCATATACAAAGCAATTACATATAACAGTGCAATTATTATTATTATTATTATTATTATTGCAAACTAATCTCATAATTTTACTCTGTTCAATGTTCTTAATGTAATTTTTAATTTATTATTTACAAACATTTATTATGAACAATATCCTGAATGGCAGAGATGATATTTATTTTTAGTTGCACTCACCGATAGCTAGGTGAAGTCTGTGCCCAAAGCATTGCAGACGAGTCCAGCTGTTAAGCTCCAACGCCTTCACCATATTGGCCCCGCTATCTGTCGTCATGCAGGTCATGTTTTCTTCTTTCAGTCCCCAACCTTCAAGAGCGTCCCTAAGGCCTTGCGCTATGAGTTCTCCCGTGTGTGGTCATCTGGGAAATATGTATATAATAAACAACTTCCAGTCATGAAGCCAGTGTATCGTCAGGCATAAATAAGGCTCTGACGTACGGCTAGACCATAAATCAGCTGTTTATAAAAACAGTTTATAAAAAAAATCAGTTTATAAAAACTTTTACGTTTTGAATTGCATGTTGCATCTTGCTGCGGCACTCGGAATAAAGCTGTGGAATGGCCGTGGAGGAAAAATATTTGCGGCTGGGTATTTGGTAACGTGGATCTACGACTTGTCTCTCGATGGCTACATCAACACACACACACACACACAGGATGTACACACTTTTACACATTTGCACTTTTTGTGTAGTAAGCGTAGTTGTCTTTACTGTTTCCTTGTGGGTGAAAGTGCGTATTGATGTATTTGTGTGTGTGTGTGTGTGTGTGTTCTATATTATCTGTATTATTATCTTGAGTTTCTGAGAAATGCTGTAGTCAGGTAACATCTCTGGAACTAGTGGAAACAAAGAATTTCCAACTAGTTGTCTCATTGACAATTTAGGCTTTTCTTGACTCTCTAAAGTACTCGAACCTTTGGAACCAGGAAGCTGGAACTGTCGGTTTTGTGATACTGGCTTATGTACTGGAAGTATTGGAGCTCAGGGACAGGCCTAAAAGCACTGCTTGTTGCATACTGTATATAATAGACTCGGTTTGTTCATGCTGTTTGTGCCATGAAAAAGCAAATGTTTGCTATTTTATCCTGCACAATGTTCTCACAAACATGTCTAGTTTTTAGGCTGTGTGTGTACTGAACAGGCATAACATTATGACCACCTGCCTAATATTGTGTTGGTCCCCCTTTTGCTGCCAAAACACCTTTGAATCAGAACCAGCATTGACTTCTTCTTCAGTAATTTGAGCAACCGTAGCTCGTCTGTTGGATTGGACCATCCTTACATGCATCACTGAGCCTTGGCCATCCATGACCCTGACGCCGGTTCACCACTGTTCCTTCCTTGGACCACTTTTGATAGATACTGACCACTGCAGACCAGGAACACCCCACAAGAGCTGCAGTTTTGGAGATGCTCTGATCCAGTCGGCTAGCCATCACAATTTGGCCCTTGTTAAACTCTCTCAAATCCTTGCGCTTACCCATTTTTCTTGCTTCTAACACATCAACTTTGAGAACAAAATATGTTCACTTGCTGCCTATTATATCCCACCCACTAACAGGTGCCATGATGAGGAGATAATCAGTGTTATTCAATTCACTGCTTAGTGGTCATAATGTTATGCCTGATTACCATTCACTTTCTTGAATACATAATCTTCTGGTGTTCTGTCATTTTCTGTTTCTCGCTTAGGGAGCAACCCATTTTTAGTACCTGAGTGCACGTGTTCCAGATTGATCCAGCTACTAAGCGCAACCGAATCCCAGCCAGCAAGCATGCAGTCACCGTCTCTTTCTTCTATGATGTCAATCGGCATGTCTACCGCATCAGTGTTTCTGTTATGAGTGCAGATCAGTGCAGAATTCAAGAGATGTGTGCTGATGGACCTGAGCAAGTCCTTTTATGTGGAAAATCTTGACAATCAAGTCCTAAAGCTTGTACATTTATAATGCTCAAAGCTCTACTGTACACAGACATGTAGAAATGAACGCTATACTGCAGAGCTGGACAAAAATGTACATTATTTCAAATCTACTTATTTCCTAAACACTACAGGGATATTTTTCTTTCTTTTGATTTCTTTTGTCCTGCATCATTTGCATAATAACTTACCTGAGGTCAGTGCATCATCAGGTATCAAGTCAAGAAGTTTTTATTGTCATTTCGAGCATAAATAGTAGATGCAGTACATAGTGAAATGAAACAATGTTCCTCCAGGACCATGGTGCTACATAAAACACAAAACTACATAAAACAACACAGAGCTAAGGACTAGAAAGTAAGTTAATCTAGCCACATACAGTGTATAGTGTGGAACCTAGTGCAAACAGAGTAAGAAATAAAATGAAAGAGTACTGACCAGTATACAGTCTATGTGGACCAGTGTGCAAAGAAAAGGAGGCTTGTGAACATGTACACATATGATAGCAGCAGCTGGGAGCAGCATTAAAGTGTGATGTACAAAAACAGCATTTAAACAGCATTAAAGTGTAATGTACAATGAAATATACAGTTTTGGCAGCACTGAAAAAAGGTGGTCCAGTAAACATAGATGTATATTGAATATGAATGTTCTGTTCTGGGTGTTGAGTCTGATGGCTGGAGGAAAGAAACTGTTACACAGTCTGGTTGTGAGGCTCAAATGCTTCTGTATTTTTTTCCTGGGGGCAGGAGGGTGAGGAGTGTGTGTGAGGGGTGTGTAGGGTCAGCAAAGTTAATATTTAGTGTTAATAAATGAGAAGCCATCAAACTCCTCTTGGATGGACTGGATGAAGAAGGAGAGATTCCCATGAGAAAGCTTGGGCTCCTCACAGGTGAATCTGCCATCAAAATTATTCCTCTGTTTCAGCCATGACCAGTTGATCTCACTGAAGAAAGGGTGAACTATGATAGCATTCTCCTTGCCCTCGGACACCACACAGCCGAGACGATCCATGGGCTTCTTCCTCAGGAACGCTTTGAGGATGCTGACCGCATTCCTGCTGAGGTTTGATGGATATTCCGGTTCAGCACTGATGATGGACTCAAACATCTTCTCCTCGTTGTGATCATGAAACGGAGCGTAGCCTGTCATCATCTCGTACATGATCACACCTAGGGCCCACCAATCCACCGATGTGTCGTATTCCCAATACTGTAACACCTCTGGTGCCATGTAGTTGGGTGTGCCACAAAAAGTGTTGGCAGTCTTGCCGTCTAGTATTCCCTCTGCGCACAAGCCGATGTCAGCCAGCTTGCAGTGGCCATCGGCATCTAGGAGGATGTTTCCGGGTTTGAGATCTCTGTGAATAATCCCGTTGCGGTGGAGGAACATGAGGGCACAGGCGATCTCAGCAGCATAAAATCTGGTGCGGGGTTCATCAAATCCACATGAACAGGAAATGTGAAATGCAAGATCCCCGCCATTCACAAATTCCATTGCGAAGCACAGTGAGTCGCTGGTCTGGAAGCTACAGTAGAGGTGGGTCAGGTAGGGGTGTTCACTGGCCAGAGCCAAGATCCGCCTCTCCATGAAGGTGCAGCTGATGTTTTCATATTCCCAAATCGTTTCCTTCTTCATAAACTTCAGCGCATACACCTCATCAGTGCCTTTGAGCTCGGACAAAATCACCTTCCCGTATGTACCCTTTCCAAGCACACTGAGGAAGTTGAAGTCCTCCAGGCTCTTTCTCTCAGGCTGTAGCTCCTCATCCTCTCTGCTCTCCTCTGAATTACACTCATTCAGGGACAAAGTCTTTTCTGCTTCTTCCAGAGGCTGAGGTGCTGCATCTTCACTGCTCTTTTCTAATATCTGTACACTATAATAGAGAAAGAACCACAGCAGAATTAGCACTTCTATACATTTAAACATTATTCAGGTTTGATTCAACACTTCCACTCTCTGGGACAGATGTACACACATGGGAATGCACATAACTGGGTGTGATGACAATATGAGCTCACATTGTTGAGAAATGAGTTTTAATTTTCTAAAGCTACATCTAATCACATGAACTGCACCTGGGAACACCTTTTGGTACAATCTTCCCTCAAATGTGATTGTATTAGTCCTATTTTACCTTTTCAGGGAGATGGCCTGCACTTCATCAGCTACTCCTCGCTTCACTTTGTTTTTCTCATTCTGTTCAGGACAACACAAATACAACAAGGTTTAGTTTCTTCACATAATCCACACAAAAGCACAAGTTTTGCTAATTTGTAAAAAAATTTCAGATACAGTGTAAAGAAAAGTAAAGTCATCCAATCTTACCCGTCTCAAACGACGAAAGTAAGTCAGTGAGTTTCCCATGTCAGATTGATCTTCTTATGAACAGATGAACACAAATGAAAGAAGGTAAATACAAACACTGTAGGACTGTGAATACACGCTGAAGAACTTCAAAAACACACAATGTAGGACTATAAACACACTCGCTGTAGAAGTACAAATACACACGCTCTGTAGGACTGTTAATGGTCACCTGATTTACACCTGTTAGTGGTCACTATGCCTACAATGATCTGATTCTGTTCTCCTTCTCCTTTTATAACTAGTGTTATTTTCACTATATTCTTAATGAGAATAGTTTTTCATTTACTGTTTATATAATTGTTTTTATTGTGTGTAATTTTTATTTAATACATTAATAATTCTCCATATTTATCAAGGCACCAATCAAACTGGAAGGAACTGTATATTTGGTTCTTAAATAAACTGTCCCATGAATATACTGTATATATTAGAAGCATTTTCTTTCTGTTTTATGAAAATTGTTATAACATATCCACTGTGATTATATTTTCACAGAGGACTGAAAAGCTGCATTTGGAAATATTAATCAAACACGACTCTAAAATCTAAAAGTCAAAAAGCTGGTCTTTTAATCCAGATCAAGAAATCACTTAAGAAAACACACACAAAAGTTTCAGTTTTGATTTCAATGAATTAATTAAAGCAACTATTAATGATACTTTACATTTCCAAGAAATAGACAAATCTAGTGAAGTTTTGTCAACCAGCAGCATGTAAAGGTTCATGCAACTAAAATGTAAAAAATGGAGAGTGGCATCTTAGTGTTTTTGAATGCTCCTGCCTCCCACAATCATTCCTAGATTTCAGTGTTTCTTAATGATTTTATTTAATCTTATTCCCCCAAATGTACACAAATATAATAATTTAGAAATGAATGATGTGTTTTATGTATTGAATAAACACCAGAAATAGGTTTCTGTCTTTAGCTTTAGCACTCTGAGTTTTCACTTTCATTTACATTTACCTGCATGTTACAAAAATCTTCACACATATATTGAAAAATTGTAAAGAAACTGATGATTTATTGTGATTTTTGTCATGCTTATAAGCAAATCAAATGAGAAGGGGCTATAGCACAACAAACTATCAGGATAAAATGAGTTACAGTAAAAGTCTGGGGTCAGAAGGTGCCTCTAGAGATGATCCCCATTGCACCCAGCATTCACAGCACAAATCTGCTTCCTGCATCCAGGTCAGTAAATGACTTTAATTCAAGTTTCCATTCTCCTGAAACTCACTAGTGACAATACAAACCATCAAGTCTAACCTATCTAAATAGTAGCCAGAGAATTCCCTCCTGAATTAATGAAGATTTATTACCGGCTTTTAAGATGCTCTTCTTTTGTCCAGCCTGTACTGAACTTCAGCAGGAGGATGGAGGCAGCAATGCACTGTGGGTAATTCATGACATCACATCACCCAAAACACTTCTGAATTCCACGTTGTAGGGATCTTAAGGAGTGGTCCTCAGACTTTGCTGATCGACTGAAGCCTCTTCAACTTTCCCTGCAGCTGGTAGAGAATTGCAGCAGGAAACCCATGTAGTGGACAGATGATTCTCCTTGGAGGACATTTAGGGCCTTAGAAACTGACTTCATAACTGCAGCATAATCACCTAAAAAGCCCAATTCAGCTTACTCTTTAAAAAATAACTTTCAATTCAGTTTATGAACCACTATCTACACACCACCAGTCTCCATAAGATATCAATTTTAAGTCAAATACAACTGTATCATTAAAATTTGAAATTGTACTATTTTATCCAACAACCAGAATACAAATATATTTTAGACAACATGTTAACAGCAAGTATATTTTTTATAACCAGTCTTTCTACAGCAAGGTAGTAGGAGCTCCATTGGCTCACAGGAACCGGAGACTGCATTCACTCTGCACTGTTTCAAATGCTGAGGTGGACCGGCTTTTATTCCACAACGCCTGGCATTTTCCAAAAGCAGACCAAGACAACTTCCTGTATGTCTGGCATCAGCGGCTTATACAAGATTCAGGAGATGGAATGCACATCTGTGATGTTGTGGAAGTTGGTACTCAAGGATGGCACCAACATCTTGAAGCTCAGATTCTTCATCATAGTCATCTTCTTCATGTTCATCAAGTGGGCATCCCTGTCCCCCACCAGATCCTCACGAGACAGTTACTTTCAAGTGTCATAACACTTATTTTGATTTAGCATAACCATTGCTTTTTCTAGAAGTATTTTTGTTTTAATTTAGCAGATGCTGGCGACCAGAATTGTATCCTGCAATCACGAGTGCAAACAAGTTTTCCTCAGGTAAGATAAATTGTTGTTTTTCATGCATTTTTTCTCCATTAAAATTTCCACTTCAGTTAATGTACAAAAGTACTTAAGTTAAAAAAAAAAACAACTAATCACTAAGTGCTAATGTCATTTTTTGTAATTATTCATTATGTGTGAAGAACCTAATGTTACTCTACTCACACATGCCTGTTAATCCAGAGTCTTAGAAATGAACATGATACAGATGACAGTTAACATTATTCTGAGCAGTCACGGTGTGCAAGGGGAACATGGGGGCTGTAAAATAGCAGGATTTGAGAACATTGCAGATTTCCTGTTAGAATTTATTTTATAGTAACAAATTAAAACCTGATAAAACATTTTACCATGCAGATGTTAAGATGATGATGATGATGTGTGTGTGTGTGTGTGTTTACAGGACACTACACAACATTACATAAAGACGGGGTCTGTGGCTTGTAAATTGTTTCCTACATGAAAACTTGACTTGAAACAACATTAAACATTAAAAAAAATGCATCACAGCAGAAGAAAACTATAGCAGAGCAGTCTGACTTGGTAACTCATACAGAATAACTAATGTGTGCTGAGCACTCCTGTGTCCTGGGAATCAGTTTTAAACAAATGACAAGCAAGAATCTAAGCAGATTCACTTTAATAGAAGCTTGCTGCACTACAGATTCAGAAAAAAGTTCAACTTCATCACAGTCAATGTTTCAGTATTTAGTTAACTAATGCATTGTAATGGGCAATATCCTGCGTGACATTTAAAGACTAATTTACTTGGTGGTCAAATATCAACAATAAAAGCTGACCTAATCATCATAACTTGCCATTAGAAATCACATGATATAGAATAACAACATATCTCACAATGGGTGGTGGCAGTAAATATTCTAAGGCATATCATGGTGTTTGCAGGTGCATTGAATGTTCATGAATATGTATAGGTCTGTGCAGGTGCATATATGTGAATGTGTGTATGATTATTAGATCTAGATATTCCTTTATAAGAACTGGACCTAATCAAGATTTCTCTGCAAATCAGCTACATACTACCACTAGTAGAGGATACCAGTATTCAAGCAAAGCTACAGAAGCTCTTGTTCAGCTTGAGAAGGAGCTGGTTCTCAAAGGTGCTCCCGTCTGTTCTTGCTCTCTTGGGACTAAAAATAAGACCTGCTGAACTGAAAAGTCTCTTACATGAAGCTGAAGCAGGTAAAGCTGTATTTAATCTTAAAGACAACTTGCAGAGTGCTTGGAAGTATTTCAGAATTTCTCTCTCATCAACTTTGCAAGGTAACCATTTAACTGCCATTTAACAGTTTCCTGACCATGAGTTGGCTTCATGCTTGCAAAGAAGTCCTTTTCATCAGAGGCACAGGAGCCAATACCTGGTGACTGATTCACGCACTCTTCTTCCAGGTGATCCTCGATGTAGTCCAGACCTGAAAAAGACATTTACTGAGATGCTAATGTTATTATGTAATGTAATGGTATTGATGAGCCATCTTATTGGACATTTAAAGGGAGTAATAATATAAAGTATAAAGAAGCTCAACTTTTCTTTATTTTTCTCCACGATAAATCAGATCCTAATGGCAGGTTTACATGCGCGGGCTGGGATTTATAAAAGGGTTAAAAGACCTGCTGTATTATTATTGCTACACTTAGTTTTTAACACCTTATTATATGAATTCAAGTAATTGAAAAAGCAGCACTTACATGGGAAGTTTCAGTGAAGTGCATACAAGCAAAAGGCTTTGATAAAATTGAATTTATTATCAATTTAATTTATCATCAATTAATTTATTCTCAATTTAATTTATTAACAATCTTGTTCTGGATGCTGAATTCTGAATGTATTTCATTTAGTGCACAAGCCATCCATCCATTGTCTATACCCACTTTATTCCTAATTAGGGTCATGGGGATCTGCTGGAGCCAATCCCAGTGCACATTGGGCGAAAAGCAGAGGTACACCCTGGACAGATTG
The DNA here is from genome assembly GCF_019097595.1 of Hemibagrus wyckioides. Classification (NCBI taxonomy): domain Eukaryota; kingdom Metazoa; phylum Chordata; class Actinopteri; order Siluriformes; family Bagridae; genus Hemibagrus; species Hemibagrus wyckioides. Next base: position 9,036,514 of record NC_080729.1, on the reverse strand, counting down.
CCAGTCCAACGCAGGGCCACATATAGACGAACAACCACACACACCTATGGGCAATTTAGAATTACCAATCAACCTAAAGTACAGTTTTTAGACTGTGGGAGAAAACCAGAGTACACCCACACAAGCACGGGGAGAACATGCAAACTCCACACAGAAAGGCCCCTGCCAGTTCAAACCCAGGGCCTTCTTGCTATGAGGCAACAGTGCTAACCACTAAGTCAGCGTGCTGCCCTGCACAAGCCAAAACATCAAAAGTATGCTGTCCTTTGCATGCTGTCTGCATGCAAATGCCACCGAGGTTCTCTCCAGAGTGCTGGGATCAAACCAGTGGGCTGTGACACCTAGTAAAATTCTCCTACATGAACTCCAACAATCTGTGGTTGTGGCAATAAGATCTATTTCCTTCATTGCTCCTTCAAGGTTTTTCTTTCCTTTCTATAGCAAGTTCATCTCTTTTGCAACGCAAGGTGTGGCATGACATGAGGGAGGAGACCCTCTATCAGACTGGGTTGGAGGATTGGAGACTCTGGATAACAAAGTTCAATACAACATTATCAACATTCCTCTGACTCATAATCTTGATTTATCCTGACTTCAGTTGTCTTGAGGTTGAAGGAGCTACCTCACTTTTCTGCTTGTCTTTTTCATGAAGTCAGCAACATTTCTTCAACTGACTACTATGTTTTTTTCTGAAATAAATAATTCCATATGTCAATTTCCCTCTCTTTGATAAACATCAGTGTTTACTGAGTAACAAAGCCTACTGAGTCTGTGAAGATTCTCAGTCATCCAGGTGCGGTTATCTGGAACCGAGTATGTTCTTTACCCTTTGGGAAGTTTATGGGATTCCACAAATTCTGCCAAATTCCCTCAGACTGAATAAGCTGCTCAGATGAGTAGTGAAACGTTTTGATCTAACAAGAAGTCCAGATTGACATGACTCAACTTCCAGAGAAGCCTACTTGGGCAAAGAATAGTTATTATATGCATATTGGCTAGTTGTGCGTTATATGTTCAGGCAGTCAGTGAAAGCTGAATTTGTGGAAATCTCATTCTACTAAACATCAAGTGCTATATATAACCAGCCAGAAGATTAGGCTAATGTTACCAAAGTCCTAAAGTGTTTACCATTTCACAATATGAGAGCTTTAATACAAAAGGTAAAACAGCTAGTTAACTATTTGAAACGGACAACAAAAAAAAGTTTTCACTGTGTTAACTTGTGTTATTGGGTTGCTGTAACATCAGTAAGGTTAAAATAGGCTACTACTCAAGAGTTACTGATTACATTAGCTTACTTAACTAACTAAAGTGTAAAATCACACTAAAATCGTTTGTGGTTGCAAGCTAGCATTAGATTTAATATTAAGGGAAATCACATTTATTCTTATCACTGGATGTGATTCTGAAGTGGCCTTCATATGAGCCCTGATCTAAATCCTATTGAACATCTGTGGAAAGAGCTGAAACATGCAGTCTGGAGAACGCAGCCTCCTGGAGCAGTTTGCTCACAAGGAGTGGGCCAAAATACCTGTCCACAGGTACAGAAGTCTCATGGAGAGGTACAGAAATCACTTGATTATAATGATTGCCTCAAAAGTTAAGGGTACCATCATTTTTTCCTAGGCCAGTTTCATTAGATAGCTTTTTTAAAACGTGTCTGTTGGAAAAACAATTCAAAAGCAATGTCTGATTTTCATTCATCAATTTTCAGTAAATTTGATTTATTATTACTTTTGTCAGTTTCAAGTGATTTCAGTGACCACTGTGGGTTTTTCTTTCTTTAATAGAAGGGTATCAACAATTTTATCCATGTGTGTAATATCCATGTGAGCTTATCATACATTAAAGCATATCTTACACAACATCCGAGATCTCTCCATGTGGAATTTTGGCTAGAAGTGAATTGTTTGTTCTCATTAGGACCTCGGTGTGACTGGATGCCTTCCATAAGCTTTGTAATATAGCCATGAATGGTCTGCAGCGGCTTTTGGGAGATTTTAATTCATAATGATAAATCCAATGATTTATTTATTCATTTTTTCGCTTTTGAAAACATTTATGGTTGTATGCATCCACTCCCCTGTGGTCATGTGTGCAGTAGCTTTGATGTCAAATGGACAATGGAATAACATGAGATTGACCTCATCCTTCATATCTACAGAATTGCGGCACTCTATTGGCTTGAGAAGCACTTCATCTGAATGCCACAGCTTGCTCTTATGTGAAACCATGTGCTATTACTATATGCTTGTGTGTGTGGAGAGAGAGAGAGAGAGAGAGAGAGAGAGAGAGCATTAAATTTCTCCAATTTTTAATTTAATAAAATCTGTCAGTGTGATTTGTTTGAGCTGCACTTTTCCAAGCCACTTTTCACTTTGCCTGTATGGTTAAGACAGAGCTCGCCCCTCCCCCACCAAGTTATCAACCAATTAGTGATTATCCAATCAGAGCTCTCCATGAACAACAAGAGAAAAACAAGCTCTCATTTTCTCAAGAAACTTTTCTACCTACCAGGATGGTTTAAAGTGGTTTAAAAGAAAGATGGAGCGGTCGAGATTGTATCACAAACAGTGTGAGGAAAGACATGAAAAAGCCCAGGTAAGTAATTTGATTTGCACTAATAATATGATTGTTTTGGGCAGTAGGCTAGCAGCAGCGGCCCGAGTGCAGCCGAGTCTGTTTCGGAACCTATCGGCTTTAGACTGACGATGATTTAGCATTCATATGCAGATGTCTGTTTATAAAGATTAGTTTTTATTTCTCATTCTCCACTCTCTGTAAGCAGAATGAGGTGTTTAACATTTGGCTTTGTGTATAAATGAAGTTGTGTGTGTGATGTTTGTTTCTGATGACTGCTTCATGTTGGTCATGGTGCCACCTTATTTTCACAACTTATTTTCTCCTTCTCTCCCTCAGATACAATGGCATCTACTAAGATCTCAGCGTGTCTGGTGGACATTTCATCTTGGATGACAGCTCATCAGCTGAAACTCAATCTCAGCAAAACTGAACTGCTGGTCATCCCAGGTGATTCATCCCTAGCACAGGATCTTGCATTATCTCTGAAAAACTCCATGATCTCCCCTTCGGCCACTGCTCACAACCTTGGGGTAACCATGGACAATCAACTATCCCTTTCCTCTCATGTAGCTAATGTGACATGCTCATGTCGGTTTCTTCTGTACAACATCAGAAGGATTCGACCATTTTTATCCACACAGGCTACTCAAGTGCTTGTTCAGGCTCTGGTTATTTCGAGACTGGACTACTGCAACTCTCCTGGCAGGTCTTCCTCTTAATGCAATTCATCCACTGTAAATGAAAAATGCAGCTGAACGACTTGTTTTAAACCTGCCCAAGTTCTCCCACACCACCCCACTGCTGCGTTCTTCCACTGGCTTCCAGTAGCTGCACACATCAGATTCAAAACACTGATGCTGGCCTACAAAGCCAAGAATGGACCAGCACCATCTTACCTCAAAGCTCTTATTACTCCTCACACTGCACCTCGCTCCCTCTGATCCACTAGCACTGCCCGACTGGTCCCATCATCTCTCAGGGTAAAAGGTAGGCATACATCTAGACTCTTCTCTGTTCAGGCACCAAGGTGGTGGAATGAACTTCCCCTAGATGTCCGTACAGCCGAGTTGCTGACTGTCTTCAGACAACGACTGAAGACCTACCTCTTCCTGAAACACTTAAACTAGCTCTTATTTTCCCCCATTTTTATGTATTGTTATATGTTTTATATGTATATATTTTAAAAAACAAAAAATAAAAGCAGCAACAGCTCAGTTTTAAGCTAATAGTATCCTAAGTCTGTAACCTACTGAACTAGTTTGTTTTGTGTGTCCTGTCCCGTGCTTAACTTCTTCAGGTTGGTCCACTCCGTACTCCTGCCTGGGCTTTCCTGATGATCCAGCTTCTACCACCACTAATCAGTAATGGTGACCCTATAAAGCTGGGACAGAAGCCAGTACCAGGAGCTTGATTCTTGGTCAACGACCCAGAGCCTTAACCACTTGAGCCACCACTGCCACCTCTTCCTGAAACACTTAAACTAGCTCTTATTTTTTCCTGTTTTTATGTATTATGTTTTTACATATTTTTAAAATAATCAGTAATGGTGACCCTATAAAGCTGGGACAGAAGCCAGTACCAGGAGCTTGATTGCTCACTTCACATTTGGTGTTTGTGTTGTGTGTAGTTCCGTGTCGTGTTTCTGCTTCAATCTGGTTTCAATCCTTGCTTGCCTTGACTTTGAGGCTGATCTATGCCCTGTTTTGGTTTTGGCTGCCTTATTTGTATATACTCTCGCCTGTGAATGTAAGTATTGCTACATTATCTATATATCCGGTAGTAGGGGTGTGGGTTTTTGTCTCTGTTTTTCTTGGTAAGGGAGGTTAGGGAAGGTAATTGTCTTTTTGTTTGTTTCTTGTCTTTTGTGTAGGTTAGTTAGTTCCTATCCTGAGTGTTTCTGTGTATGTTGGCCTTGGTCCATGCTGAAGTCTTCCCCGGTTCACTGTGTTGTATATCTCACTACATTATAATATATCCGCTTTATTTCACTGCTGTGTGTGGGTGTGGTTACTCCTACCTCTGGGGCATCATATTCAGGTCTTCTCTCTCTCTCTCTCCATTTAAGATTACTAAATAAAATAATTAGAAAATGAATCTGCTTGCCATCACTAATCTATCATTTGTGTGTGTGGGAAACACTGGTCTAGTATTAGCTACACTGCTAACAAACCTGGCTATATAGCTGGGGAGCTAAATATTGTATTGTGTAGAATAAAACATTAAAATCAGTAGATGGCAAAATATTCTCATTTATTATTAATGCCTGATTTTAATTGAATAGTTAGCTGAATGCTAATGCACTTGAAAACATGGCTACCCGTTTTAAGCTCTCAACACAATACAATATTTCTCCTAGTTTTACCTACTAGTTAATAAACTTGGCTATTGGTTGTAAATGTATGATAGAAATGTTAGTTGTAATTGAAGTCATTATTCTGAGTCACAGAAAACTCCTTTTTTTACAGACTCTGTGGATGTGCTGGGAGAATCACCTGATACTCCCTCTGTCCTCCAGGTAAGTGTCCGCTAAATAGTCCGATTTTAACTACATTTCAAACTTTTAGGCTGCTACTAACTGTGTGTGTGTTTGTGTCTATGTCTATTAAGGTCGATGAGCCCAAAGTGCTGATTTTTACCGGTGACCCTCACAGTGACACTTCAGCTGTCAGTCTGGTAACCAAACCTACAATTTATTTACAAAGATGACCGCAGGATTGTCCATGTGACAGAATGTTAGATGTGTTAGTATGAAACCGCTAGAATGAGAAACACTTGTGAATTTTTTGCTTTACTTTTCACAGCCTCCCAGTGCTGGTGAGCTGAACAGAGCCTGGTGTGAACTTCAGGTTCAGTCTCCGGACTCCATCAGCTCTCAGTCTGAGGTACTGTACAGTGCTGCAGCTGAGACACACACACACACACGTCTTTACAAGTTGTTTCATTTTGTTTTTCGATTTCTAGTCAGTGGACATTAAGAGCAATATAATGTTCTGTGTTTTAATATAAAACTCTTGATATGAAGCACTTGTGATCTTTTTGCTTTGCTTCAATGTTCACTTTTGTGAATTGGGGTTGTAGATTTTGAGCTTTATCTAAATGTTATTTGCATGAATTCTCTCAATTTAAGGACACTGAGGACCTTCTTACTGGAACTCAGGTAAGGATTATTCATTGTGGCTTTACAAAATGTTGTTAACTGCAGTGACTAATTTTGTGTGTTTGTGTGTGTTAAGGTCGCTCAGCTGTACGATGAGCCGCCGACCACTGCATCTGATGATGACCAGAACGAAAGCTGTAGGGTCAACAAAGCATCTCAGCCTCTGGAAGAAGCAGAAAAGACTTTGTCCCTGAATGAGTGTAATTCAGAGGAGAGCAGAGAGGATGAGGAGCTACAGCCTGAGAGAAAGAGCCTGGAGGACTTCAACTTCCTCAGTGTGCTTGGAAAGGGTACATACGGGAAGGTGATTTTGTCCGAGCTCAAAGGCACTGATGAGGTGTATGCGCTGAAGTTTATGAAGAAGGACATGATCTGGGAATATGAAAACATCAGCTGCACCTTTATGGAGAGGCGGATCTTGGCTCTGGCCAGTGAACACCCCTACCTGACCCACCTCTACTGTAGCTTCCAGACCAGAGACTCACTGTGCTTCGCAATGGAATTTGTGAATGGCGGGGATCTTGCATTTCACATTTCCTGTTCATGTGGATTTGATGAACCCCGCACCAGATTTTATGCTGCTGAGATCGCCTGTGCCCTCATGTTCCTCCACCGCAACAGGATTATTCAGATATCTCAAACCTGGAAACATCCTCCTAGATGCCGATGGCCACTGCAAGCTTGCTGACTTTGGCTTGTGCGCAGAGGGAATACTAGACAGCAAGACTGCCAACACTTTTTGTGGCACACCCAACTACATGGCACCAGAGGTGTTACAGTATTGGGAATACGACACGTCGGTGGATTGGTGGGCCCTAGGTGTGATCATGTATGAGATGATGACAGGCTACGCTCCGTTTCATGATCACAACGAGGAGAAGATGTTTGAGTCCATCATCAGTGCTGAACCGGAATATCCATCAAACCTCAGCAGGAATGCGGTCAGCATCCTCAAAGCGTTCCTGAGGAAGAAGCCCATGGATCGTCTCGGCTGTGTGGTGTCCGAGGGCAAGGAGAATGCCATCAAAGCTCACCCTTTCTTCAGTGAGATCAACTGGTCATGGCTGGAACAGAGGAAGATCACTCCTCCGTTTCAACCACAGATAACATCAAAGAGGGACGTCAATAATTTTGATGGCAGATTCACCCGTGAGGAGCCCAAGCTTTCTCATGGGAATCTCTCCTTCTTCATCCAGTCCATCCAAGAGGAGTTTGATGGTTTCTCATTTATTAACACTAAATATTAACTTTGCTAATCTAATATTAGCATTTATTTTTATTATTATTATTATTATTATTATTATTATTATTATTATTAGTCATACCATTTAAATTTGTCCATTTACATCTACACATGTATATATTGTATCTTCCTATATATAATAGAGCTGACACATATATTATTTATATATTAGTTTATTTTTATATACACTATATATTATATTTTTATTTTATTTTATTTTAATGGGCAGCATGGTGGCTTAGTGGTTAGCACTGTTGCCTCACAGCAAGAAGGTCTTGGGTTCGAATCCTGGGGTCGAACAGGCTGGGGCCTTTCTGTGTGGAGTTTGCATGTTCTCCCCGTGCCTGCGTGGGTTTACTCCGGGTACTCCGGTTTCCTCCCACAGTCCAAAGACATGTACATTAGGTTGTTTGGTAATTCTAAATTGCCCATAGGAGTGAGTGTGTGTGGTTGTTTGTCTGTGTGGCCCTGTGATGGACTGTCCAGGGTGTACCCCTGCCTTTCGCCCTATGTGCGCTGGGATAGGCTCCAGCAGACCCCCGTATTTTATATTTTATATTTCATTTTATATTATATTAAATTATTTTTATCAATAAATAAAATTTACTATAAATTTACTATTTATATTATTTATACATTTATATTCATATTCATATTTATATACATAGATCTCTCTCTATATATATATACATACACACACTTATTTGATATACGAGAACTACTGGTTTTTCAATTATTTTTGTCTTTAATTTCTACTGTTTAATTTTCCCTATTTTTTTCTATATATTTTTAACTATATCCCTTATTTTTCATGTCCACACACTTTAATTTATACTCTTTTCTTTCTTCAAATGTAGGACAGTCGTTAAAATCACTTCACTACATGTCGTACTGTGTGATTTCGTATGTGATTAATAAAATTTGAATTTGATTTGAATTTGAATATTAATTGATCATTTTAAAGATTAATTTGTACTGTGTTTGTAATTATCAAATAAATAACCTTTTTTCCTCAGAGAAGACTTATCAATTGTTTTGCTTTTGTTCAAACATCCCGATGTTCATCAGCCAGTGTTTTAAAAAACTCTTTATATAACAAAAAGTCAACACTAATACTCTGTCTGGGAAAGAAAAAGAGATCTATTGAACTTATTTTCAACTAATATATATATATATATATATATATAATCAATTACATTAAAATAAATCATTTCTCAAAATTAATAGAAAGAAATAAGCAAGCAGAACATTAAAAATGTGCTTCTACACACACAATTATAAAGATGACAGACTTAAAAACAACTTTATAAACAAAAACAGATGAGAACAGCTGTGTAGTGTACTGATAAGAAACAGCATTGTGATTGACCCCACACACCCCTCACACACACTCCTCACCCTCCTGCCCTCTGGAAAAAGATACAGAAGCATCTGAGCCTCACAACCAGACTGTGTAACAGTTTCTTTCCTCCAGCCATCAGACTCAACACCCAGAACAGAACATTCATATTCAATATACATCTATGTTTACTGGACCACCTTTTTTCAGTGCTGCCAAAACTGTATATTTCGTTGTACATTACACTTTAATGCTGTTTAAATGCTGTTTTTGTACATCACACTTTAATGCTGCTCCCAGCTGCTGCTATCATATGTGTACATGTTCACAAGCCTCCTTTTCTTTGCACACTGGTCCACATAGACTGTATACTGGTCAGTACTCTTTCATTTTATTTCTTACTCTGTTTGCACTAGGTTCCACACTATACACTGTATGTGGCTAGATTAACTTACTTTCTAGTCCTTAGCTCTGTGTTGTTTTATGTAGTTTTGTGTTTTATGTAGCACCATGGTCCTGGAGGAACATTGTTTCATTTCACTATGTACTGCATCTACTATTTATGCTCGAAATGACAATAAAAACTTCTTGACTTGATACCTGATGATACACTGACCTCAGGTAAGTTATTACGCAAATTATGCAGGACAAAAGAAATCACAAGAAAGAAAAATATCCCTGTAGTGTTTAAGAAATAATTAGATTTGGAATAATGTACATTTTTGTCCAGCTCTGCAGTATAGCGTTCATTTCTACATGTCTGTGTACAGTAGAGCTTTGAGCATTATAAATGTACAAGCTTTAGGACATTGTCAAGATTTTCCACATAAAAGGACTTGCTCAGGTCCATCAGCACAAATCTCTTGAATTCTGCACTGATCTGCACTCATAACAGAACAAACACAAGAAAAATACAAACATAAGAAATACAGAAACATGTTAAACACAAGGGTGTAACTTTGGTTTGAGATGTTTAATAATACCAGATGTTATGGATCATTATATATTGTATAATAATGTCTATTTTAACTAATAATACTATATAGTAATAATAATAATAATAATAATAATAATAATAATAATAATAATAATTATTATTATTATTATTATTATTATTATTATTATTGTTGTTGTTGTTGTCTTCTTTATATTTTTGTATCTCTAACAGATATTATTATTATTATTATTATTATTATTATTATTATTATTATTATTATTATTATTATTATTATTTCTATTATTAATGTACAATTGCTTGGACAGTATAATGACCACTGAGACAGAACACCACTTTCAAATAACAAATAACATTAATAAAGTTCTATCTTATCTTATGTTATATACTTTGTGTATTTTTTATATATTGTTGGCTTTCTTTTATGTAAAGTATTTTTTAAGTCAGTCAATAATATGGCTTATAATTTCATGTCACCTTGTCTTGATATTATCTTTTTCTTTAGCTGCTTTACCTTTGCAGCTGTAACTATGCACATTTCCCCGCTGTGGGCCGAATAAAGACTGATCTTATCTTATCCTATCTTATTTGTTCAGTGGAATGGAGTTCCACCCAGGGAGCCTCACACCCAGTTTTCCAGGATGGGATCCAGCTCCTCTGTGAAACTGAAGAAGATAAATTACTGAAAGTGTATGAATGAATAGAATTATAATGAATTACACTTGTTATAACTTTATTACAGAATACAGTGCTAAAAAGAAAGTATAGCCAATTAATTGTGGATAATTAAGAGATAAGGATGTCCTGGGTGTTTGAGAGAGTCTCAGTGTACTGTCCTAAAAGATTTGCTAGATAACAGAAAACGTTTAGAAAAATTGCCCCAGATTACTTAATGCCATCTCATCGACTCACCAGCAGATGGAGCAAAGGGATTGTTGACCATCAGTCTGATGGTGTGCTTTTAGATCATTTGTGGCATATCTTGCTTCTTGTCATAGATAAATGTGAACTGTCTGAAAATGGAAAAATCGTGTTGGCAGTAGGACTAAAAGGCAACTGTAAGCAAACATTTTGATCAGTGGAGTTCAAATAAAGCTTATCTAACAGTTAGAACAGCTGTCCTGTGTTGTAATTATTTTATTGTTCATATTCTTATTATTAAAATAAGTTAATCATAATGGACTTTATACTGGACAATGGCAGCACACAGAGCACTTACTCTAAATAAATTATGTTTATTATTATTTTTGTGTGATATGGTGATGGAGTTCTAACTGAAACACTACAAACTAAAATATATCATCCTATCATCACGTACTCTTCCATCCAGCATGTCTAGACAAACATGCGTACACGTGCACACAATCTTGGTATTTCCAATGACCTTCGTATTGGTGTAGATATTTAATGGAACATGCCATTTCAGAGGCTTGTACCAATCACTGTAGTTACATAAAGCTCAGTCTTTACAATATGAAAAGGTAAAAATCATCTTCTGTTGTGACATAAATCTTTATAAACTACTGTGTTGAGACAGTGTGTAGAATTCATGCACTTGTCAGCCGTAAGTGTGTTTTATATTCTGACTCACATGTCAACAGAAACAGAAGCTGAATAGATTCTGTATGAAGCCTTAAAAATAATCAGACATGATCTTCCATGAGTGCATTCTCTGGACACCAAATAAACCCAGACACACCTCATATTTCTGCCCTTTTTATCTGGCAAACGGGTATCGATAGATTTTGAGTTAGTTATAGTTAGTGCTGGTTTATACCAGTTAGTGCTGGTTTATACTGGTTTATACTAGTTAGTGTCTGACTTGCTATTGGAGGCATAAAAATGATCTACTTTAGGTATTTGTGCTGCACAGAAAATTAGCACTAGGAATGTAATATTGTAATTTGTTCATTAACTTAAGGTGGTTGTTTATGCATGAAAGACAATTATTAAAGTAATGATCAACATTTTCATATAATTCCATATTAATGGTGCTGCTGTCCATCTGCACCTGATATTACACAATAGTGATGTAACACACACAGTTCATAAAAGCTTTTTGCTTTTTCTATTCTAAACCCCTGTGGTTTGGTGGATGTGTCTCTGACAAACGTCCTGTGCAACAAGGGATTTATTTTACATTTTCAGCTACAGTGGTTAGTTTGAAATAAAAGTTTGTTTAACAGAGGAAATTGAATCTCATATTATTTACATTTTATTCACACACAAAACATTAATGGTGAACATTTTTGACTTTATAAAATGATTCTCTCAAGTCTTGCTGATCGGCCCCTATTAAACAATAAAGTAAGACATCTTTTTCATAAAATAGTTTAGTAGCCTACTATTCACTTTGGCAGAATTTATCATTATAATCAACTTCATTATTTCCTGGATTTTGTATCACCATAGTCCCTACATGTATGTAAATGCAGGAAATGGAATTCAAATCAAAAACATTTTACCCCATTTTGTGCCCCCCCACTTGTCAAACCAAAGTTACACCTGTGATAGAAGGTAATTATTAAATCACACACAGACACACACACACACCCACACGCACACCCATACACACACACACACACACACACACACACACAAACAAATGAGCTAAATACAGTTTGATTATTTTTTTAAAATAAATGATAATATGACTAACAGAGGAATAGTAGAACTAAATGATCTTGTTATTAAAATATATAATTATTGTTAATGTGTTAAAGTAGTGTTCTTCTCTGGCTAACTTTAAGGGGGCGGCGTCCCAGCACCCCCTACTGACCGGCTGCCACTGCCCAAATTTCATTGGAAACTTGAGCTCTATTTTGTCCTCTAGCTGCAGCTCCTCCAGTACGCATGCAAACATCTCTTCCTCTGGCCCCTCTTCCATGGCCTCTTACTCTCCTTCCATGCCTTTAACCTCTTTGATCCATGCTTGCAAATAGCAACACAGAGGTGGCATCTTTTATAGATGGAAGAGGACTGATTGCTGATTGAAGAGTTTCACACAGGTGCATTAAATATTCATAATTATGCAATCTCTATCTATTAGCTGTTAATAGATTTTTTCCTTTTGTTCATATTTATAATAATAACAACAACAACAACAACAACAACAATAATAATAATAAAAATAATAATAATAATAATAATAATAATAATAATAATAATATAGTATTATTAGTTAAAATAGACATTATTATACTATATATAATGATCCATAACATCTGGTCATGTAAAAACTGCCTTTAAGAGAGCAAGGGTTATCCTCATACTGAAGAAAACCTGCTCTGGATCCCTCAGACGTCAGTAGCTACAGACCGGTATCACTTCTTTTTCTTTCAAAATATCTGAACACATTGTTTATAATCAGTTGTATGACTATCTCCTGCAGAATAACCTCCATGATCCCAACCAGTCTGGCTTCAAAGCAGTACATTCCACAGAGACTGCCCTTTTGGCGGTTACTGAGAAACTACATGCTGCTAGATCAGCCAAGCTGTCATCGGTCCTCATCCTCCTCGACCTTTCTGCAGCATCTGACACAGTTAACCACAAGACTCTCTTGTCCCTCAGGAGTCTTGGAATTTTTGGAACAGCATGGGAATGATTTGCTTCCTATCTGGATGGTTGCTCATATCAGGTAACATGGAAGGGATTGACATCTGTTCCATGCAGACTTTCTCCTGGTGTCCCACAAGCTCCTCTCCTTTTCTCCCTCTACACTCACTCTCTTGGCAAAGTTATATCCTCACATGGGTTTTCATACCACTGCTATGCCGGTGCCACCTTATTTTCACAACTTATTTTCTCCTTCTCTCCCTCAGATACAATGGCATCTACTCAGATATCAGCATGTCTGGTGGACATTTCATCTTGGATGACAGCTCATCAGCTGAAACTCAATCTCAGCAAAACTGAACTGCTGGTCATCCCAGGTGATCCCTTGCCCAGGATCTTGCATTGTCTCTGAAAAACTCCATGGTCTCCCCTTCAGCCACTGCTCGCAACCTTGGGGTAACCATGGACAATCAATTATCCGTTTCCTCCCATGTTGTTAATGTGACATGCTCATGTTGGTTTCATCTGTACAACATCAGAAGGATTCGACCATTTTTATCCACAGAGGCTACTCAAGTGCTTGTTCAGTCTCTGGTCATTTTGAGACTGGACTACTGCAACTCTTTAATGGCAGATCTTCCTCTTAATGCAATTCATCCACAGTAAATGATCCAAAATGCAGCTGAACGACTTGTTTTCAACCTGCCTAAGTTCTCCCACACCACCCCACTGCTGCGTTCTTCCACTGGCTTCCAGTAGCTGCACACATCAGATTCAAAACACTGATGCTGGCCTACAAAGCCAAGAATGGACCAGCACCATCTTACCTCAAAGCTCTTATTACTCCTCACACTGCACCTCGCTCCCTCTGATCCACTAGCACTGCCCGACTGGTCCCATCATCTCTCAGGGTAAAAGGTAGGCATACATCTAGACTCTTCTCTGTTCAGGGACCAAGGTGGTGGAATGAACTTCCCCTAGATGTCCGTACAGCCGAGTTGCTGACTGTCTTCAGACAACGACTGAAGACCTACCTCTTCCTGAAACACTTAAACTAGCTCTTATTTTCCCCCATTTTTATGTATTGTTATATGTTATATGTATATATTTTAAAAAACAAAAAATAAAAGCAGCAACAGCTCAGTTTTAAGCTAATAGTATCCTAAGTCTGTAACCTACTGAACTAGTTTGTTTTGTGTGTCCTGTCCCGTGCTTAACTTCTTCAGGTTGGTCCACTCCGTACTCCAGCCCGGGCTTTCCTGATGATCCAGCTTCTACCACCACTAATCAGTAATGGTGACCCTATAAAGCTGGGACAGAAGCCAGTACCAGGAGCTTGATTGCTCACTTCACATTTGGTGTTTGTGTTGTGTGTAGTTCCGTGTCGTGTTTCTGCTTCAATCTGGTTTCAATCCTTGCTTGCCTTGACTTTGAGGCTGATCTATGCCCTGTTTTGGTTTTGGCTGCCTTATTTGTATATACTCTTGCCTGTGAATGTAAATATTGCTACATTATCTATATATCTGGTAGTCAGTTATATTATTACTGTATAATACTATTAAGTATTATTAGTTAAAATAGACATTATTATACTATATATTGCAACCATAAAACAGCAGCAATAATAATAATAATAATAATAATAATAATAATAATAATAATAATATTATTATTATTATTATTATTATTATTAATAATAATAATAATTATAATAATAATAAATACATTTTTATTTTTATTCTTTTATAATTGTATTATTTCATTTTATTTTTTTAATTATTATTAAATAATCCATAAATCGAGTTTCTATGCAGAAACCCCAATCCCAAGATCAGACAATCCCACGTGAGGTCTCGAGCCCCGGTGTCAGAACCTGTGCACGTGTCATGGTGGGCGTGTCCTGTTGTTCAAAGAACTGTTTATTTCTGTTTAAACTGTCTCCATGGTGATAGCGCGTCACGTGGAACGATTTTAAATCAAACCACAACATTGAGTTGGTGCTTGACTTTGGATAAACAACAGCAATCAAGACCACAGAAAGCGATTAGAGAAGAACAAACCCAAAGGACTAAAGAAAGCAACTGGAAAAGAAGAAACCCATGGACTTTAGACGATTTCTCCCGGATGTGACAAATTTTCCTCTCCGCAAGATCGGCTGTGCTGCGGGGCTGCTCGCTGTCTCTGCAGGTGCGGGTTACTTCGTGTACCGCTACTTTCAGAGACGCAGCACAGCTACCGACCACACTCAGCCAGCTCACGGTAGGATGATTTGACTTTAATATCATAGTGTTTTTACAATAAATCATGTTTACGTTACACTGTGTTACAGTCTAATGTTATCTAGTTAATCAGCGATATCCTCTTCTGCCGCGAATTAGCCTAATGCTAGTTACCTTGCTAGCGAACTCGGCCATAGGAACAAACTACACAGCAAAATACTTAACCGGATTGATAACACTGACTTAAGAATTTATTTTATTTCGGCAGTAAAATGTTTACCTCACTGGTCGGTCACTTTTAACAATAATGACCACTGGTTTTAGACAAAATCATGCTTAGTCTAGTGATTAGCTAGCTCTCGCGCACGGACTTTTCGCTAGCTCTCGCGCACGGACTTTTACCTCTTTAAATTTCTGTGTAATTTTTGGCCTAATGTTATTTATCTAGAGAATTTGTCTATGTGTTTCATTATTACACAAATTCCATGTTAAATTAATGTACCTTTTACATGTCATTAATGTCTTTTTGTTACAAATGTCTTATCTGCCTTTAGAATGTAGCTAATCGTGTCATTTCCACAATATCATAGTGAGTATAAAGATAGTTAGATTGCTGAACTCGGTCTCTCTCTCTCTCTCTCTCTCTCTCTCTCTCTCTCTCTCTCTCCATTTAAGATTACTAAATAAAATAATTAGAAAATGAATCTGCTTGCCATCACTAATCTATCATTTGTGTGTGTGGGAAACACTGGTCTAACATTAGCTACACTGCTAACAAACCTGGCTATATAGCTGGGGAGCTAAATATTGTATTGTGTAGAATAAAACATTAAAATCAGTAGATGGCTAAATATTCTCATTTATTATTAATGCCTGATTTTAATTGAATAGTTAGCTGAATGCTAATGCACTTGAAAACATGGCTACCCGTTTTAAGCTCTCAACACAATACAATATTTCTCCTAGTTTTACCTACTAGTTAATAAACTTGGCTCTTGGTTGTAAATGTATGATAGAAAATGTTAGTTGTAATTGAAGTCATTATTCTGAGTCACAGAAAACTCCTTTTTTACAGACTCTGTGGATGTGCTGGGAGAATCACCTGATACTCCCTCTGTCCTCCAGGTAAGTGTCCGCTAAATAGTCCGATTTTAACTACATTTCAAACTTTTAGGCTGCTACTAACTGTGTGTCTATGTCTATGTCTATTAAGGTCGATGAGCCCAAAGTGCTGATTTTTACCGGTGACCCTCACAGTGACACTTCAGCTGTCAGTCTGGTAACCAAATCTACAATTTATTTACAAAGATGACCGCAGGATTGTCCATGTGACAGAATGTTAGATGTGTTAGTATGAAACCGCTAGAAAGAGAAACACTTGTGAATTTTTTGCTCTACTTTTCACAGCCTCCCAGTGCTGGTGAGCTGAACAGAGCCTGGTGTGATGATCAGGTGCAGTCTCCAGACTCCATCAGCTCCCAGTCTGAGGTACTGTACAGTGCTGCAGCTGAGACACACACACACACACACACACACACACACGTCTTTACAAGTTTGAATGTTTATTTTTGTTGTTCTCTTTCTAGTCAGTGGAAATCAAGAGAGACCACCTCAGGATATTAAGGGGTCCAGAGAGTCAACCCTGTGAAACCACAGAGACGTACCCCTTGCATCATGAGGTAATCAGTCTTTATTACTCTGATGAAGAGATTTGACAGTAGTGAGTATTATATGCATGCTTTTTTTTAATAGTTCTTGAGTTTCATCTAATTGTCATTTATAGGAATTCTCTTATGACGACACTGAAGACTCGTCCACTGACATGCAGGTAAGGGATTATTCATTGTGGTGTGATAAAATTTTGTTAACTGCAGTGAATAATTGTGTTTGTGTGTGTTAAGGCTGTTGAGGCAAACCTGCAGCTGCAGTCCACTGAACCTCAACAAGACACTTCAACTGTCAGTCTGGTAACCAAACCTACAATTTATTTACAAAGATGACCGCTGGATTGTCCATGTGACAGAATGTTAGATGTGTTAGTATGAAACCGCTAGAATAAGAAACACTGGTGAACATTTTGCTTTACTTTTCACAGCCTCCCAGTGCTGGTGAGCTGAACAGAGCCTGGTGTGATGATCAGGTTCAGTCTCCGGACTCCATCAGCTCCCAGTCTGAGGTACTGTACAGTGCTGCAGCTGAGAGAGACACACACACACACACACACACACACACACACACACCTTTACAAGTTGTTTTGTTTTGTTTTTCGATTTCTAGTCAGTGGACATTAAGATCCATATAATGTTCTGTGTTTTAATATAAAACTCTTGTGATATGAAGCACTTGTGATCTTTTTGCTCTGCTTCAATGTTCACTTTTGTGAATTGGGGTTGTAGATGTTGAGCTTTATCTAAATGTTATTTGCAGGATTTCTCTCAATTTAAGGACACTGAGGACCTTCTTACTGGAACTCAGGTAAGGGCTTATTCATTGTGACATTACAAAATGTTGTTAACTGCAGTGACTAATTTTGTGTGTTTGTGTGTGTTAAGGTCGCTGAGCTGTATGATGAGCCGCTGCCCACCGCTTCTGGTGATGACCCTACAGCTTTCGTCCTGAATGAGTGTAATTCAGAGGAGAGCAGAGAGGATGAGGAGCTACAGCCTGAGAGAAAGAGCCTGGAGGACTTCAACTTCCTCAGTGTGCTTGGAAAGGGTACATACGGGAAGGTGATTTTGTCCGAGCTCAAAGGCACTGATGAGGTGTATGCGCTGAAGTTTATGAAGAAGGACATGATCTGGGAATATGAAAACATCAGCTGCACCTTTATGGAGAGGCGGATCTTGGCTCTGGCCAGTGAACACCCCTACCTGACCCACCTCTACTGTAGCTTCCAGACCAGCGACTCACTGTGCTTCGCAATGGAATTTGTGAATGGCGGGGATCTTGCATTTCACATTTCCTGTTCATGTGGATTTGATGAACCCCGCACCAGATTTTATGCTGCTGAGATCGCCTGTGCCCTCATGTTCCTCCACCGCAATGGGATTATACACAGAGATCTCAAACCTGGAAACATCCTCCTCGATGCCGATGGCCACTGCAAGCTTGCTGACTTTGGCTTGTGCGCAGAGGGAATACTAGACGGCAAGACTGCCAACACTTTTTGTGGCACACCCAACTACATGGCACCAGAGGTGTTACAGTATTGGGAATACGACACATCGGTGGATTGGTGGGCCCTAGGTGTGATCATGTACGAGATGATGACAGGCTACGCTCCGTTTCATGATCACAACGAGGAGAAGATGTTTGAGTCCATCATCAGTGCTGAACCGGAATATCCATCAGACCTCAGTAGGAATGCGGTCAACATCCTCAAAGCGTTCCTGAGGAAGAAGCCCATGGATCGTCTCGGCTGTGTGGTGTCCGAGGGCAAGGAGAATGCCATCAAAGCTCACCCTTTCTTCAGTGAGATCAACTGGTCATGGCTGGAACAGAGGAAGATCACTCCTCCGTTTCAACCACAGATAACATCAAAGAGGGACGTCAATAATTTTGATGGCAGATTCACCCGTGAGGAGCCCAAGCTTTCTCATGGGAATCTCTCCTTCTTCATCCAGTCCATCCAAGAGGAGTTTGATGGCTTCTCATTTATTAACCCTAAATATTAACTTTGCTAATCTAATATTAGCATATATTATTATTATTATTATTATTATTATTATTATTATTATTATTATTGTCATACCATTTAAATTATAATATTTTATTTTTATATATACTATATATTATTATATTATATTATATTATATTATATTATATTATATTATATTATATTATATTATATTATATTATATTATTTCATATCATATCATATTATATTTTAATGGGCAGCACGGTGGCTTAGTGGTTAGCACTGTTGCCTCACAGCAAGAAGGTCCTGGGTTCGAATCCTGGGGTCGAACAGGCTGGGGCCTTTCTGTGTGGAGTTTGCATGTTCTCCCCGTGCCTGCGTGGGTTTACTCCGGGTACTCCGGTTTCCTCCCACAGTCCAAAGACATGTACGTTAGGTTGATTGGTAATTCTAAATTGCCCATAGGAGTGAGTGTGTGTGGTTGTTTGTCTGTGTGGCCCTGTGATGGACTGTCCAGGGTGTACCCCTGCCTTTCGCCCTATGTGCGCTGGGATAGGCTCCAGCAGACCCCCGTATTTTATATTTTATATTTCATTTTATATTATATATAAAATTAAATTATTATTTTTATCATTATAATTTATTGTTTATTTTTATATTATTTATGCATATTTATATTCATATTCATATTTATATACATATATATATATATATATAATATACACATATATTTGCATATGCATATACGAGAACTACTGGTTTTTCACAATTATTTTTGTCTTTAATTTCTACTGTTTAATTTTCCCTATTTTTTTCTATATATTTTTAACTATATCCCTTATTTTTCATGTCCACACACTTTAATTTATACTCTTTTCTTTCTTCAAATGTAGGACAGTCGTTAAAATCACTTCACTACATGTCGTACTGTGTGATTTCGTATGTGATTAATAAAATTTGAATTTGATTTGAATTTGAATATTAATTGATCATTTTAAAGATTAATTTGTACTGTGTTTGTAATTATCAAATAAATAACCTTTTTTCCTCATAGAAGACTTATCAATTGTTTTGCTTTTGTTCAAACATCCCGATGTTCATCCGCCAGTGTTTTAAAAAAACTCTTTATATAACAAAAAGTCAACACTAATACTCTGTCTGGGAAAGAAAAAAAATCTATTGAACCTATTTTCAACTAATATATATATATATAATCAATTACATTAAAATAAATCATTTCTCAAAATTAATAGAAAGAAATAAGCAAGCAGAACATTAAAAATGTGCTTCTACACACACAATTATAAAGATGACAGACTTAAAAACAACTTTATAAACAAAAACAGATGAGAACAGCTGTGTAGTGTACTGATAAGAAACAGCATTGTGATTGACCCCACACACCCCTCACACACACTCCTCACCCTCCTGCCCTCTGGAAAAAGATACAGAAGCATCTGAGCCTCACAACCAGACTGTGTAACAGTTTCTTTCCTCCAGCCATCAGACTCAACACCCAGAACAGAACATTCATATTCAATATATATCCATGTTTACTGGACCACCTTTTTTCAGTGCTGCCAAAACTGTATATTTCGTTGTACATTACACTTTAATGCTGTTTTTGTACATCACACTTTAATGCTGCTCCCAGCTGCTGCTATCATATGTGTACATGTTCACAAGCCTCCTTTTCTTTGCACACTGGTCCACATAGACTGTATACTGGTCAGTACTCTTTCATTTTATTTCTTACTCTGTTTGCACTAGGTTCCACACTATACACTGTATGTGGCTAGATTAACTTACTTTCTAGTCCTTAGCTCTGTGTTGTTTTATGTAGTTTTGTGTTTTATGTAGCACCATGGTCCTGGAGGAACATTGTTTCATTTCACTATGTACTGCATCTACTATTTATGCTCGAAATGACAATAAAAACTTCTTGACTTGATACCTGATGATACACTGACCTCAGGTAAGTTATTACGCAAATTATGCAGGACAAAAGAAATCACAAGAAAGAAAAATATCCCTGTAGTGTTTAGGAAATAATTAGATTTGGAATAATGTACATTTTTGTCCAGCTCTGCAGTATAGCGTTCATTTCTACATGTCTGTGTACAGTAGAGCTTTGAGCATTATAAATGTACAAGCTTTAGGACACTGTCAAGATTTTCCACATAAAAGGACTTGCTCAGGTCCATCAGCACACATCTCTTGAATTCTGCACTGATCTGCACTCATAACAGAACAAACACAAGAAAAATACAAACATAAGAAATACAGAAACATGTTAAACACAAGGGTGTAACTTTGGTTTGAGATGTTTAATAATACCAGATGTTATGGATAATTATATATTGTATAATAATGTCTATTTT
Source organism: Hemibagrus wyckioides (assembly GCF_019097595.1). Taxonomy (NCBI): domain Eukaryota; kingdom Metazoa; phylum Chordata; class Actinopteri; order Siluriformes; family Bagridae; genus Hemibagrus; species Hemibagrus wyckioides. The sequence goes on along the minus strand of NC_080729.1, from coordinate 9,015,442 downwards.
AACTAATAATACTATATAATAATAATAATAATAATAATAATAATAATAATAATAATAATAATAACAATAAAAATAATAATAATAATAATCATAATAATAATAATTATTATTATTATTGTTGTTGTTGTTGGCTTCTTTATATTTTTGTATCTCTAACAGATATTATTATTATTATTATTATTATTATTATTATTATTATTATTATTATTATTATTTCTATTATTAATGTACAATTGCTTGGACAGTATAATGACCACTGAGACAGAACACCACTTTCAAATAACAAATAACATTAATAAAGTTCTATCTTATCTTATGTTATATACTTTGTGTATTTTTTATATATTGTTGGCTTTCTTTTATGTAAAGTATTTTTTAAGTCAGTCAATAATATGGCTTATAATTTCATGTCACCTTGTCTTGATATTATCTTTTTCTTTAGCTGCTTTACCTTTGCAGCTGTAACTATGCACATTTCCCCGCTGTGGGCCGAATAAAGACTGATCTTATCTTATCCTATCTTATTTGTTCAGTGGAATGGAGTTCCACCCAGGGAGCCTCACACCCAGTTTTCCAGGATGGGATCCAGCTCCTCTGTGAAACTGAAGAAGATAAATTACTGAAAGTGTATGAATGAATAGAATTATAATGAATTACACTTGTTATAACTTTATTACAGAATACAGTGGTAAAAAGAAAGTATAGCCAATTAATTGTGGATAATTAAGAGATAAGGATGTCCTGGGTGTTTGAGAGAGTCTCAGTGTACTGTCCTAAAAGATTTGCTAGATAACAGAAAACGTTTAGAAAAATTGCCCCAGATTACTTAATGCCATCTCATCGACTCACCAGCAGATGGAGCAAAGGGATTGTTGGATTTGTTTTACAATTTCTCTGACAGTTAGTGACATGCATTTCTGAGTAAGTATATATTGATATATCAGTGTAAGTAAATAAGTGCATTAAAGTGTATGTGTTAACAATAAGAACAATACAATAATAGTAATGATTTTATTATTACAATAATTAATAACGATAACCAACATAAAACAACAAGAAGAAGAAGAACAAAACATTTCCCGCATCCTCCGGAGAGAAAGAGCTCCTCCTGACCACACTCATCCTCCTCAAGGTGGGAGGAGCTTTATCCTACCACGTGACTTTAATGTCTCACTGATTTTACAATAAATCCAGTGTTACAGTCTAATGTTATGGATCTCACAAGCGACCTCATCTACTGCTGACCATTAGCCTAATGCTAGTTATCGTGCTAGCGACCTAGGCTACTGCTTTAAATTGTAGAATAAAATCCTTAAGCGTGGTCAAGAATTCATTTTATTTCCACAATGAAATATTTACCCTGTCACTTTTAACAACCCTGACTACTGGTTTTACACTAAATCATGTTTAGACTACTGATTAATCAGCTCTCACGCTAAAGGGCTTGGTTACAGATGTACACCATCAAGCATTGCAGGCATAACATTATGACCACTGACAGGTGAAGTGAATAACACTGATTATCTCCTCATCATGGCACCTGTTAGTGGGTGGGATATATTAGGCAGCAAGTAAACATTTTGTCCTCAAAGTTGATGTGTTAGAAGCAGGAAAAAATGAGCAAGCGTAAGGATTTGAGCGAGTTTGATAAGGGTCAATTTGTGATGGCTAGACCACTGGAAAAACTGCAGCTCTTGTGGGGTGTTCCCGGTCTGCAGTGGTCAGTGTCTATCAAAGGTGGTCCAAGGAAGGGACAGTAGTGAACCGGCGTCAGGGTCATGGGTAGCCAAGGCTCATTGATGCACGTGGGGAGCGAAGGCTGGCCCGTGTGATCTGATCCAACAGACGAGCTACTGTTGATGAAATTGCTGAAGAAGTTAATGCTGGTTCTGATAGAAAGGTGTCAGAATACACAGTGCATCACAGTTTGTTGTGTATGGGGCTGCATAGCCGCAGACCAGTCAGGGTGCACCGCCGAAAGCGGCAACAATGGGTACGTGAGCATCAGAACTGGACCATGGAGCAATGGAAGAAGGTGGCCTGGTCTGATGAATCATCATGTGGATGGCCGGGTGTGTGTGTGTCACTTACCTGGGGAACACATGGCACCAGGATGCACTATGGGAAGAAGTTTTAATAATAACACAGTATAATATTTTTTATAGATTTGGGGCAGGAGGTTTTAGAGAGTTTAATCAGGTCACATGTACAGTGAATTTACACAATCTTTCTGTTCCTTCACAAGTTAACTAATTATCAAACTCACTGGTTTATTACTAGGAAAGTTTGATATTGTGTAATTGAAGAGTCATAATTCTGAATTAATAATGAATTAATTTATTGCAGACTCTGTGGATATGCTGGGGGAACTAATAGATACTCCCTCTGTCCTCCAGGTATGTTTCAGTTAAATAGTAATATTTTATCTTTATTTGAAACCTGTAGGGCACTTTTGTCTATGTGTGTGTGTGTGTGTGTGTGTGTGTGCACGTTAAGGTTGTTGAGCCAATCCTGCAGGTGCTGACCCCCGAACCTCACTACGAACTTTCAGCTGTCATTCAGGTAAACAAATCATTCATTTATTTACTAAAGCTAATGAATGGATTTTACAAGGTTGTTATAACTGTAAAGAATGTTATAATAAATCTGCTATGATAAGAAGCATTTATGATCTTCATGCTCTACATTTCACAGCCGCTCGATGCTGGTGAGCCGGACAGTGCCTGCCGTGATGACCAGTGCGTGTCTGCAGACTCCTCCCTCTCCCAGTCTGGGGTATTCTACAGTGCTGCAGCTGAGATACAAACACACAAACATCCTTCTTTACAAGGTCTAATGTTTAGTTTTGTGTCTCTATTTCCAGTCTGTGGACATCAAGACATACTTCCTGGGGATGATAAGGGGCCCACAGAGTCGTCTTTATTGGTTTAAAAGCACCAAGACATGCAGCTTGAACCGCGTGGTAATCACAGACTTAATTACTCTGAGGAAGAGAATTGACCTTGATGATTATTAGATGCACTCGTTTGTGAAACAGATCTTGAGCTTCAGCTTTTTGTCATTTGCAGGGATTCCCTTATCAAACCACCATAGAGGATTATTTCACTGGCATACAGGTAAGGGATTATTCGTTGTAGCATCACAAAACTCTTGTTAATTGTAGTGACTAATTGTGTTCACTTTAATTTGTTCTCTTAAGGCTGAATCTGGGAGGGTTACCGAATTCATCTCCTGTAACTGAGTGGAGACATCTTTCATTGTGCCACATTATTTTGTGGTAAATTTATTGCACGTCATGAAGTGTATGTTGTAGTTAGTAACTTTTGGAATTTTGTCAGTTGTACTTTTGTCTGCAGTGTCATTATTTTTTTTTCAACAGCAAACCATTACAGCAGTAACCTGCACTTACCTGTATGTGGCTGAAGATGGACAGATGTAGACCTCCACTTCAGAGTATGATCAGAACGACTCTGAGGTCATTCAGAGTTTCAGACCTGATGTGTATCTACATATGCTGCTATTCCTCTGATTCGGATACTGTAAAATGTACTGTGTGAGTTTTAATGATTTGGCTTGCAGGAGAGAGAGGAGTGCCTTAACCCAGAGGAGATGAAGGTGCCCTTTATTTTGTACGATTCTCTTCACTGTTTAATGATGTAACAGTGTATTGTATGTTTAACATACACTAAGCATTTACATCTCTTCTTTCTTAGCTGCCATCTTTTAGACAGAGGGGTGAATGAAATCGGCCTGAAGGTGCCCGCTCTCCGTGAGGTGTTTGCTGTGAGTAAAACCTTTATTCAGCTGCTGTTACTGAGCAGGTAAAGTCCACTCTGCTTTAACTTTTATATTGTGTGCTGTCTTATATTCAGACTCTGCTTCCCAGCATCCAGAACCAGAACTTCTTGTTCGTGGTGGAAAAGAAGATCGTCATGCCACTGGCAGCAGCTAACAAGCAGGTAACTTCAGAATGATGAAAGATTTATCTGATGAAAATACTTTCAGTTACTCAGCCAGAGCCAAAGTGACTGAGATTTTTTCGTTTGCTTTAACAGGATGCAGTTGGTGTGCAGTTGGCCTACGAGGTCCTGATTCGATTCCTGAGGACGCCTTCCATTCAGGAATCAATTAAAGCAGAGCTCTCCTCCTGTGTAAGCTAATAAACGCCTGTGTGAAATGACAGATGTTTACATATAAAAGATTTTGGGAATATAGATAACAGGACTCCGATATGTAAAGCTAATTTATTTTTGTATCTTGTCTCCTCTGTGCAGGACCACCACTACAACTTCCTGGATGTTTGTTATGAGCTGATTTTCTTCAGCTACTTTATAAATGGCTCAACACCTCAGCCAGTAAGTGTCTTATCAGGAGATTCATAAGAAATGCTTGGACTGAGTTTCAGAACATGGTCTATTTGATCTCGTTTTCTTTTTCCATATTTTTTAACCCTGATAAGACATGACATTAATGAAGCTTGTCTTTCTTTCTAATAGTTTAAGGGAGGACTCTTGGAGCGCCTGGTTGAGCTCATCAGCATGTGGGATGTGGACGTGTGGGAGCCTGCAGCAGAGCTGTACTTCACAGTGCTTATTGTAAGTGTTCCAATATCTTCTGATTCCATGATACACAAATTCTCAGGATTGTATCTTAAACTCAGTGACACTATGTTGTATGTGTGTGTAATTTATCAATAGGATCACCTTACACAGCTTGCTGAAGTTCTCTTCTCTCAGCCTCTGGAGCTCTACAGTGACCCAGCAGCCTTAGCCACAGCAGTTCAGCGTCTCCTCAAGCAGCAAGTCCAGCAGATGATGGACATTTTGGAGAAGGTCTTTCCCTTTACCCACTTCATCTTTTCTTCCTTTGTTTCATTTCATGTTCTTTTCTTTCACTTTTTCCTACATTGCTCAGGCTCTTCACACATAAGTATAAATTTATTTTATTTCTGTTTTTGATTCATGTTTGATATATTCTATAACTCTGTGGTCCAAGGTATGCCCGCATGTTTGCGTTCAGTTGCTGCCTCTGCTCTACTGGTCTCATATGCTGAAAGAGATGTTTTTTCACACCCACTTACACTACATGCACCACATCAGGTAGTCACCATCCTCAATAATATTCACAACATATGACCGCACAACGTCGTTCAGGCTATGAAGCCATCCTTTGTACCACACAAAATCTCACTATCAAACCCGTAACGGCCCAAAATAGCCCAGCTATCCTGCTCCACCACCTTGTGCGCTCTTGTTCGGAGGAACAGGTGCCTGATGGCTGGCTGGAACACGACTGTCTGGCTAAGATTTCAGAATCGTCATCTCTGCATGCAGATCTGTCACAACATCCGTTGGAAGGTGGAGCACACATATTTGTAGATGGCTCGTGCTCTAAACCCAATGATAATACCACCTTATGTGGATATTCAGTATGTTCTTTGCCTAACGTTGTACACAAAGCTCACTCTATTTCTTTTCTTTCCACTCAAGCGGCTGAACTTGTTGCGCTAACAAGGGCATGTTGTCTGTTTAAAGATCAAGTTGTAACTATTTATACTGATTTGCGATATGCGTTTGGTGTAGCTCACGATTTTGGTAAGATTTGGCATGCACGTGGTTTTAAAGCTGCAAATGATAAACCCATTTCACATGCTACACTGGTTTCAGATCTTCTAGAGGCCTCAATGTTACCTAAACGTTTAGCTGTTGTCAAGGTCAAGGGTCATGACCCAGGAGATTCTGAAATGGTTCGTGGTAACTCTCTAGCTGATGAAGTAGCAAAATGGGCTGCCAAAGAAGGTATGTCCTCACCTTTTGTACACAAAACAGCCACAGTATTTTCTCTGTTTACACACATTTTGACTACAATAGATATTGACATATCTTTTCTACAAACACAGGCTTCAAAACAAGATCTTTTGTTTTGGTCTTCTGAGAACTGTTGGCCCTCAGATAAGGACGGACTGATTCGCTGTCCTCAGGGCCGTATTGCACTCCCCTGTTCTGTCTTACCATTTCTCGTGCGCCATTATCATGGTATCTCACATGATATCTCGCACGAAGAGGGGTGATTAGAAACATCAACAAACAATTCTGTATTCTTAATGTCACTAAAACTGCCAAATTGCTACTTGATGCATGTTTGATTTGTGCCAGAGCCAACGTTTAGGGTAAAACTGCCAAACACGATTCGTTACCCCCTCCAGAAGCGCTGTTTCAAGCTTTACAAATTGACTTTACACACATGTCACCTGTGAGAAACCTAAAATATCTTTTGGTGATTGTTGATAAGTTCTCAAAATGCGTTAAAGCTTTACCCTGTGCAAAGGAACATGCAAATACTGTCATTAAGATTTTGGCAAAAGAAATCATACCTAGGTATGGTATCCCACAATCTATTGACAGTGATAACGGTACACTGTTCACATCCAAAGTGACCCAGAAACTTTGTCAGAATCTCAACATTGACTAGAACTTTCATATTCCATACCATTCCCAAAGTTCAGGGATAGTAGAAAGAAAGAATAGAACCATTAAAGACAGACTCACTAAGGTGTTATTACAAACCAACAGCCGAAACTGGGTGGATCTCCTGCCCTCAGTTCTTTGTGAAATTCGCATGACGCCACATCCAGAATCCCAACTATCTTCTTTTGAGATAATTATGGGCAGGCCATTTCCAACCCCTTGGACTAAAGGTAATCCTGGTGTTTCCTTTTCAGGTGAACTGGAGGTGATTGTCAGCGATTACACTCAAGCACTAGTTGAAAAATTAAACAGTGTGCATGGTAATGTCTCTGCCTCTCTCCCTCTACCTACAGATCAGCCGACTCACCCTTTTCTCCCAGGTGATGCTGTTTTAGTAAAAAGCCTCAATCCCAGGAAAGTGGGGGAAGCAGCCTTTGGCCATCCAACTAGAATGTTAGCAGTCACACGCACTGCTGTCCTCACTGATTCTCAACCTCCAGTGGATCCACGCCAGCAGGGTGAAACAGTGCCCTGTTCCATTGACAACTAAGAAAGGAGAATAACTGCAATCAAGCAGCCCTTAGGGGGCCTCATCTCATCTCACCTTTTCACATACACATATAGAAACCTATGTATTAGCTTTCACACATGTCTGATAATCCGACCAGGTCTAGAACTAATAACATTCCTAGACACTGGGTTTGTAGACTCTTTCTCATTCGAGAACCTGCTCACGTTGTGATCCTGATAGGCTAACTCAGCCATTGCTTAGAAAATAAGTGGAAAAATGTTAATTATACATTTAGTAGGGGCCTTATGCCCCTATGTTAGTAGTTTTACACCTCAGCAGCAGTGTGGTGGAAATTTGGCCTGTGCTTTTTCTTTAGTAGTCGCTCGCAATTTGTCCGACATTCATGATGCATCTTGTTGGGTCTGTCATCACATTGGTACTCGATGGTCGTCATTTCCTTTAGATAATAATACTGCAGTTGAGATCAATAAGAACAGTTCTTTCTGTCTAGTTCCCCCTGATATTGTCTGGCTGCTACAGCTAACTGCTGCTTTTCGCTCAGGACATGACATGACCGATCCAGGGCCTGGCTGTAACTCCAGTCTGAGTACATGTCATGGTTTCCCTGGGGAAGAGTGCACCTCTCCCCCTGATGTATTATTGGGCAATTCTCAGGTATTTATTGTCCCAAAAAAGTTGGGTGACACTTATCTCTGTTCGAATGTTAATGACCAGTTATCCCTCGGCAACTCTGAGTGCAAGACTCGTGTGGATGTGATCGCTTCAGAAGAGGGCTCCAATCCTTTTTGTTTTATTAATGATAAGGATTTCCCTCGATCTAATGATGGTCTCATCACTGGACAGAAATGTCCATTTAGTTTTCTGACAACAACTAACACTGTCTTGTGGGTATGTGGAAGTAAAGCTTATACTAATATACCTCGCCATTGGAATTTCAAAGATTTTACTTCAAGTTGTTGTCAAATAATATAATCTGTAAAACAAATTAATGTATTACATTAGAAAAAAATGCAAAAAAGAAGCATTTTTACTAGTGGTCTCAGACATTTGGATGCTGTTTTTTTTTATTCCTGATAACTTTCATAACATCACCAATGTTATTCAACATATGAGAAAGGCTGTAGCTGATGACTCTTGGTTTGCATGGCTTTTGTAGATTCCTTATTTTGAAGCCAAGTGTATTAATTTAAGTGTGTTCATTTATGACAGAAATGGCCTCAATGTGTCTTAAAATGTCCTTGTTTAGTCTGTGCAGGCAACATTTATAACTGATTCCAGATGTTTTGAGGAAATGCATCTCAAGCTCTGACATACTGCTGTGGCTGAAATTGATTTTTAAGACACTAATGTACATGGAAGTTGCTGGACAAAGCTCAGTCTGATGGTGTACTTTTAGATCATTTGTGGCATATCTTGCTTCTTGTCATAGATAAATGTGAACTGTCTGAAAAAAATGGAAAAATCGTGTTGGCAGTAGGACTAAAAGGCAACTGTAAGCAAACATTTTGATCAGTGGAGTTCAAATAAAGCTTATCTAACAGTTAGAACAGCTGTCCTGTGTTGTAATTATTTTATTGTTCATATTCTTATTATTAAAATAAGTTAATCATAGTGGACTTTATACTGGACAATGGCAGCACACAGAGCACTTACTCTAAATAAATTATGTTTATTATTATTTTTGTGTGATATGGTGATGGAGTTCTAACTGAAACACTACAAACTAAAATATATCATCCTATCATCACGTACTCTTCCATCCAGCATGTCTAGACAAACAGGCGTACACGTGCACACAATCTTGGTATTTCCAATGACCTTCGTATTGGTGTAGATATTTAATGGAACATGCCATTTCAGAGGCTTGTACCAATCACTGTAGTTACATAAAGCTCAGTCTTTACAATATGAAAAGGTAAAAATCATCTTCTGTTGTGACATAAATCTTTATAAACTACTGTGTTGAGACAGTGTGTAGAATGCATGCACTTGTCAGCCGTAAGTGTGTTTTATATTCTGACTCACATGTCAACAGAAACAGAAGCTGAATAGATTCTGTATGAAGCCTTAAAAATAATCAGACATGATCTTCCATGAGTGCATTCTCTGGACACCAAATAAACCCAGACACACCTCATATATCTGCCCTTTTGATCTGGCAAACGGGTATCGATAGATTTTGAAAAGTGCAGTGTGTGTTACAGTGTGATCATGTATAACAGTGCAGTGTGTGTTACAGTGTGATCATGTATAACAGTGCAGTGTGTGTTACAGTGTGATCATGTATAACAGTGCAGTGTGTGTTACAGTGTGATCATGTATAACAGTGCAGTGTGTGTTACAGTGTGATCATGTATAACAGTGCAGTGTGTGTTACAGTGTGATCATGTATAACAGTGCAGTGTGTGTTACAGTGTGATCATGTATAACAGTGCAGTGTGTGTTACAGTGTGATCATGTATAACAGTGCAGTGTGTGTTACAGTGTGATCATGTATAACAGTGCAGTGTGTGTTACAGTGTGATCATGTATAACAGTGCAGTGTGTGTTACAGTGTGATCATGTATAACAGTGCAGTGTGTGTTACAGTGTGATCATGTATAACAGTGCAGTGTGTGTTACAGTGTGATCATGTATAACAGTGCAGTGTGTGTTACAGTGTGATCATGTATAACAGTGCAGTGTGTTACAGTGTGATCATGTATAACAGTGCAGTGTGTGTTACAGTGTGATCATGTATAACAGTGCAGTGTGTGTTACAGTGTGATCATGTATAACAGTGCAGTGTGTGTTACAGTGTGATCATGTATAACAGTGCAGTGTGTGTTACAGTGTGATCATGTATAACAGTGCAGTGTGTGTTACAGTGTGATCATGTATAACAGTGCAGTGTGTGTTACAGTGTGATCATGTATAACAGTGCAGTGTGTTACGGTGTGATCATGTATAACAGTGCAGTGTGTGTTACAGTGTGATCATGTATAACAGTGTAGTGTGTGTTACAGTGTGATCATGTATAACAGTGCAGTGTGTTACAGTGTGATCATGTATAACAGTGCAGTGTGTGTTACAGTGTGATCATGTATAACAGTGCAGTGTGTGTTACAGTGTGATCATGTATAACAGTTTAGTGTGTTACAGTGTGATCATGTATAACAGTGCAGTGTGTGTTACAGTGTGATCATGTATAACAGTGCAGTGTGTGTTACAGTGTGATCATGTATAACAGTGCAGTGTGTGTTACAGTGTGATCATGTATAACAGTTTAGTGTGTTACAGTGTGATCATGTATAACAGTGCAGTGTGTGTTACAGTGTGATCATGTATAACAGTGCAGTGTGTGTTACAGTGTGATCATGTATAACAGTGCAGTGTGTGTTACAGAGTGATCATGTATAACAGTGCAGTGTGTGTTACAGTGTGATCGTGTATAACAGTGCAGTGTGTGTTACAGTGTGATCATGTATAACAGTGCAGTGTGTGTTACAGTGTGATCATGTATAACAGTGCAGTGTGTGTTACAGTGTAATCGTGTATAACAGTGCAGTGTGTGTTACGGTGTGATCATGTATAACAGTGCAGTGTGTGTTACAGTGTGATCGTGTATAACAGTGCAGTGTGTGTTACAGTGTGATCATGTATAACAGTGCAGTGTGTTACAGTGTGATCATGTATAACAGTGCAGTGTGTGTTACTTTGTGATCATGTATAACAGTGCAGTGTGTGTTACGGTGTGATCATGTATAACAGTGCAGTGTGTGTTACGGTGTGATCATGTATAACAGTGCAGTGTGTTACAGTGTGATCATGTATAACAGTGCAGTGTGTTACAGTGTGATCATGTATAACAGTGCAGTGTGTGTTACGGTGTGATCATGTATAACAGTGCAGTGTGTTACAGTGTGATCATGTATAACAGTGCAGTGTGTTACAGTGTGATCATGTATAACAGTGCAGTGTGTGTTACGGTGTGATCATGTATAACAGTGCAGTGTGTGTTACGGTGTGATCATGTATAACAGTGCAGTGTGTTACGGTGTGATCATGTATAACAGTGCAGTGTGTGTTACAGTGTGATCATGTATAACAGTGCAGTGTGTGTTACAGTGTGATCATGTATAACAGTGCAGTGTGTGTTACAGTGTGATCATGTATAACAGTGCAGTGTGTTACAGTGTGATCATGTATAACAGTGCAGTGTGTGTTACAGTGTGATCATGTATAACAGTGCAGTGTGTGTTACAGTGTGATCATGTATAACAGTGCAGTGTGTGTTACAGTGTGATCATGTATAACAGTGCAGTGTGTGTTACAGTGTGATCATGTATAACAGTGCAGTGTGTGTTACAGTGTGATCATGTATAACAGTTTAGTGTGTTACAGTGTGATCATGTATAACAGTGCAGTGTGTGTTACAGTGTGATCATGTATAACAGTGCAGTGTGTGTTACAGTGTGATCATGTATAACAGTGCAGTGTGTGTTACAGTGTGATCATGTATAACAGTGCAGTGTGTGTTACAGTGTGATCATGTATAACAGTGCAGTGTGTGTTACAGTGTGATCGTGTATAACAGTGCAGTGTGTGTTACAGTGTGATCATGTATAACAGTGCAGTGTGTGTTACAGTGTGATCATGTATAACAGTGCAGTGTGTGTTACAGTGTGATCATGTATAACAGTGCAGTGTGTGTTACAGAGTGATCATGTATAACAGTGCAGTGTGTGTTACAGTGTGATCGTGTATAACAGTGCAGTGTGTGTTACAGTGTGATCATGTATAACAGTGCAGTGTGTGTTACAGTGTGATCATGTATAACAGTGCAGTGTGTGTTACAGTGTGATCGTGTATAACAGTGCAGTGTGTGTTACGGTGTGATCATGTATAACAGTGCAGTGTGTGTTACAGTGTGATCGTGTATAACAGTGCAGTGTGTGTTACAGTGTGATCATGTATAACAGTGCAGTGTGTTACAGTGTGATCATGTATAACAGTGCAGTGTGTGTTACTTTGTGATCATGTATAACAGTGCAGTGTGTGTTACGGTGTGATCATGTATAACAGTGCAGTGTGTGTTACGGTGTGATCATGTATAACAGTGCAGTGTGTTACAGTGTGATCATGTATAACAGTGCAGTGTGTGTTACGGTGTGATCATGTATAACAGTGCAGTGTGTGTTACGGTGTGATCATGTATAACAGTGCAGTGTGTGTTACGGTGTGATCATGTATAACAGTGCACAGGTATGAATGGTGATTCACAGGTTGAATGTCATGTCATCTGCACAGACAGTGTACAATGCACAGTGTGTTCACAGCCTGTGCATATGATTGCAACAGAGCATAGAAATAGAAATCACATTCATTTAACTAACTTTATGTGTGTAATAATCGGGAAACTTCGCTGGGTGAGCGTGCCGAGATATAGAATATATCAGTGCCCTCCAAACAGGACCTGTGCACGCTCCGAGGGAGCATCAAACAGTCTTACTGCCAACTGGGTCATCCCACAGCCCCAACCTCACACAAATTACCCTTTAAGGCCACGCATTGCAGAGGTCAGAGTGTGGTCCTGTCCAGCAGAAAGCAAGACGTACTTCATTGTACTGATTGGAACTGCTACATAAGTATCGTGTTAACTAGGGCATCTACAGCACCTGCTCATATCATAAAGGGTTCTCCAACCTCTATCTGCTGTGCCAGGGATATCTGTAGATGCACCTCGAAGGTATACTTCTCCGGGTACTCAATGTTAAGTGCATAAATGATACCAAAAAGTAAAGCAAATGCATTTGGCAGGTCATCAACATCATCAAGCACAATTTTCTCTTCCAGCACCACAGCTATACTTCTTGTGTTTGGGTTGGTTATTGCCACATCTTCAACAAAACTGAGGATACCTACTTTAAGTCCCTTAGTGCAGGTTTCCTTCTGGACTGTGTCCTACAGAGACAACAAACTAAGGGTCAAAATCAATACAGAACAAAAATAAGAAAAAGAAGAAGTATCTTGCTCAAGGGTACAATCAAGGAAGTTATGTTTTGTGCTGGGACTTGAACACAACCTTCTTATCAGAGACTCAAAGCCATCACTACAGCTAGCTTGCACTGCTTCACTGGAATCTTTAAGTGCCATTAATTCAGTGGGAGAAATAGCTGAATCAATGCAAACTAGTTATGGTGTTGCTCTGGCATGGCTGTAATGGCTCAGTGACAGAAGGCTTGATCAGAAGGTTGTGTTCAAATTCCAGCACACTTCCAAGCAGCACTGGTTGAGTAAGACCCTTATCTTTCAGCTTAGTTGTATCCTACATCAGTCAAATGAACAAGTGTGCTGGGTTATGTGTCATTTTATGCAACATTAAGATATTACAGCACTTTACTGACGACCCAAATTGCCAGTCAGCTGCTGTAAAGTTTAGAGCGTTTTGGTTTCTTATGTTCACTAATCATTAAAATATTTAATACACTTACATTGTTTGTTTTAAGGCGAGTCGTTTGGGTTGTAGAAATTTGAGAAAGGATAGCATTCTCACAAACTTCTCCACAGGCCAGCCATGTTAGACATGACGGATAAGATAAAAAATATTACCAGATACGTTCTCAGTAGATTGCCCTCCTTTTCTCTCAGAAACAAGGGAAGGCCACAAAGTGCTGCAGATTTGCGTGTGATTATCCTGTGTGTCAGGATAGCAGTGGTCTAAAACACAAACAGGAAGCAGGAAAAACATGGACAAAGTAAATGGCTTTTACTACAACTAGCATTTGTAGTATGCAGTTATGTTTTTTAAAACCTCAAAATTTGAAGTAAACTGATGTTGTTACCCGTTCATCAAGTCTGTCTAGGAGTATTTGAGTTTCTCCTCCCAAGGCTCCACTTCTTGATCTATAGAGCTTTATCAATCGTGGTGCAAGTGAGTCCAAGTAACTAAGAAAGATCTGCCTGAGATCAACTCCAGTAACTCTGTAGAATTCTGCATATATCTGCAAAAAATATAAATAGTTCAAATTCACTACCCTAATGTTATGTTTGGGGATGAAAACATCCACTAAAATAAACTGCTGTAAAAATATATCAGATGATATATTTTGATGGATATTTTTTTACTTTTTATCACAGTCTTGGACATGTCAAAGATTATTAACAACATTAGCTTTGATGCATTTTTAGTTGTTTTTTTTTGCAGCATCTGATTAAATTTTTCTCCCTAATTTACTGTTGGTGGCTGTTTTTGCCTTCCATTATAACCACATTTTTTGACTGCACAGCCATGACACTATATAATCATGCATTCTTGATTGTTGCTGGTTTTCCCTGTTGGGAAGAGGTACAATTTGTGATTTTTACTGTTGATGACCAAGTGGCACCATTAACCCTTTAGATAGGCCTGTGCAAAGAAAGCTTAGTTTCTGGCTTTTTGTGTGTGTGTGTGTGTGTGCGTGCGTGCGTGTGTGTGTGTGTGAGAGAGAGAGAGAAATTGGTACAGAATACACCTCTGACATTGCTCTAATTCAATGCCCTGCCCGTATAAGACAGTGGTAGTGCAATCTAAGATAGCTGATGGCTTAGTGGTATCGTGTTTCTGCAGAAGTTTTCATTACATTGAAGGCACGCTTGAAAACTTCAAGTCATAACTACAGATAAGCTCTTATAGTGTTTGGATAATTAATACAGTACAGTATAACAAATAGACTTGCAACAAGTGGAGATGAGCAAGGTAAGCACTATTTGTATATACACTATAATGCCAAAAGTTTTGGGACATCTACCTTTACATGAACTTTAATGACATGAAACTTTAATGAAATCCTTAAGGTTTAATATGGAGTTGGCCCGCTCTTTGCAGCTATAACAGCTGCAACTCTTCTAGGAAGGCTTTCCACAAGGTTTAGGAGTGTATTTATGGGAATCTTTGACCATTGCTCTAGCAGCGCATTTGTGAGGTCAGGCACTGATGTTGGATGAGAAGGCCTGGCTCACAGTCTTCGCTCTCAAGTTCAAGGCTCCGCCAGTCAAGTTCCTCCACACCAAACTCGCTCATCCATGTCTTTATGAACCTTGCTTTGTGCACTGGTGCACAGTCATCTTGGAACAGGAAGAGGTCATCCCCAAACTGATCCCACAAAGTTGGGAAAATACAATTGTCCAAAATGTCTTGGTATGCTGAAGCATTAAGAGTTCTGTTGGAACTCAGAGCCCCCTCCGAGTGGACATATCACAGGGTGGAATTTTGTCTGTATCTATTACTCTTAGCTTTCCCAATAACCTCCACAATCTATAAAACTTAGCCGAAATAAAAGAGATCTCAGTCAACAGATGAGAAGAAGCGGGTTTCTTTATTCAGTCATGCAGTCAACACCATGCATATCTGAAGAGAGCAGCTGGTCTCTCCAACCCCGAAAAAGTCCCCTCTACTTATACCCCAGGCGCCCCGGGGCGCCTCCTTTTCTCTAATTTAAATATTTCCAGCAATTTCCCATTATATTCAGTGTATGGCTACTTTAGTCCCTCCTTCCTTAGTTTACATACGTTTTCCCAGTTCCCATTATTTTCGCATTTGTCCCGATACCGCCCCTAAATTGATACCATCCTCCCCTCGATGACGTCAATTTTCCTCCTCACCAGTTCCCCTTATTTTTAGGCTAAGTCAACCATTTTTTATAAAAATTGGCGCTTACTTATAGGCGCCACTTCCTTATTGACTTCATTTGACCATCACCTCTCAAAGGTGCTTCCTCGGCTCATCCTGACCTCGCGCGTTGCCCTCCACAACAATGTGTAAGTACCTTGCTCTCTTCCTCTATGTCATGATGACTTTTCTCTCTACCTACTTGATCTAAGTTTTTTTTGTTTTACTAATTTTAAACTAAGCTGTGCCATTAAACTGCCTCATATCCTTTTCCCTTTTCATCACTGTTGGTTGCTAGTATTCCTATGCTGTTGTCTCCTCTACCTGCCTGTCACTGTCATGTCACAGTGACCTGGCCTACTTCCCACACTGTGTTCCTCCTACCTTAGTACACGCTCTCTTTTGCTGACTACATAGTCACACAATATGCACTTCACTCATCTTCACTCATTTCCCATTACTTTTTTCTAGCTCAGTCAGCCCGCCGCGCTATCTTCCGGAGAAGTCCCAGGGGTGCTCTGCGACGCTATCGCCAGTATCAGCTATCCTGTTTGGCCATTGAACTTACTGGTTTCCTGGAGCACCTATCTGAATCCTCTATTCCTGAGTCTCCTTCCCTTGCCCACCATATCGTGAGAGATACCGTCTATTTTGATCAGAGCACCCAATTTCACCCCACAACCTGTGATCAGTCTACTCAGACCTTCTACTGGCATTGGACACGCACCACCTCTCACGGCGTCCAGACTGAGGATTTCCCTGTTGAGATTTCCTCTAATGATTCTTCCTCTGACTCCTCTTCATTTCCTAATTCCCCTGACCTTCCCCAGCTTTCTCCTGAATTTGTGCCCATGCCTTACAGTGTTCATGATATTCCTCAGTCTTCTCCTGACTATTCACCCCCAACTTCTCCCACTGATTACTCTCCAACTTCTCCTCAGGATCCCGAGATTCCGTCTTCTACAACTGACCCTCCGGTCCCACTGATCCCATTGGATAGGCTGGCTGACTGAGTTGTAACTCCTAATGTTTCAATAAATCTCTCCTCTTTTCTGTTCCTTCAGTCCCAGTGTGGTTATTACGCTAGCATGCTGCCAATAATAATTCTGCATGTTTATTATAAAGACTATGAGACTCTATCTGATTATTATAGCTATTATTAATCAGAGTTAACTACTTACTGCGTAATAAATGGCTAAATTATTCTTGATAGATACACACTACTCTTTAGGCAGAATATTGCTAAGTCAGAGCTTAGAGCATTGAGTACATTAGCACTTAAGCTACTTTTTAAGGCTAGGTATATAATTCAAAGCTGGGTATATTATATTTTTCTCCGACAGTTCTTTTCACTGGAACTAAGGGGTCAAGCCCAACCCCTGAAAAACAACACCTGAATTGAATGATTTGGAGGGGTGTCCAAAAAAAACTTTTGGCAATATAGCAATATAGTATATTTAAGGAATTGGTGAGGAGCTGCTTTAAGACTGACCCTTCTGGACAATCTCAGTGAGTAGATATTGTGCAGGATATTTTGTTGTTAATGAAAGAAGAGACATTAATTAATAAAGAAGAGAACGATTGACTGTTTCTACACTGAGAATGTAAATGGAAAAGCTCAGAAATCCATAACCTTCTCTTATTTATGTCTCGAAAATAATAAGCACTGGGTTGGGATACTGTTACCATGGCAACAAAAACGTATGCTGTTCAGGAAATGGCAAAATTTTATGTACAAATATTTTTCTTGTTATTGTACAAGTAAAACAAGATTCAGTTATTAAAGCACAGCATGCACTTTTTATCCATTTATAGTTACATTTAGTCTTGTGGAATGTGAAGTTTATGCCTGTTATTGCTTATGTTACAGCAGTTACAAACTGCTCACCAACGCATGTCTTTAGACAGGAAGAAGAAACCCTGGAGAACCCGGAGGAAACCCCCGAAGCACCGGGAGAACATGCAAACTCCACATACACACAGCAAAGTTGGGAATAATCTAATATATATTCAACTATATTACATATTGTGTTACGCATAATCCAAATATGAATGCTATTATAATACGAAAGAGATACCAGCCTGATATGACATTTTACAGCTTGGCCAGGCCCTCATCTCTCTCCATCTCCTGATGTCGCACATCTCCACCGATAACATCTGGGCACACAGATAAGACGAAGGTTGCAGTATTTTGTACACATTTCATCGATTCGCATGTTCATTGACGTTCACAGAAAAGGTTACTGATGACATCATTTTGGGCGACGTACAGCATTAATTCCCTGCTGAATGCTGAAGGGCTAGGAGTGCTTCTAGAAAGTTCTCTTTATTGAATAACACCAAGAAAAATTTGTTGTTTATTCTAAAATCTATTAACACACACACACACATACAGACACACACAGACACCTTTACACACAGACACACACACACCTTTACACACAGACACACACACACACACCTTTACACACAGACACACACACACCTTTACACACAGACACACACACACACACACCTTTACACACTGACAGCTGCATTGCTGATTTCTATTTTTCAAAATAAATCATTCAAATTTATCATAAGTGTGTCTTCATGCTGTATTTCCTCTGTTATTGTAACCTTTATAACAGCAGTAAACATCTCTCACTCTTTCTCGATCTCTCTCTCTCTTGCTCTCTCACTCTTTCTTTCTCTCTTTCTCTAGCTCTCATGCTCTCTCTCTCTCTCTCTTGCTATCTCTCTCGCTCTCTTTTCCCCTTTTGTATAATTTGAGAATTTGTGGTTAGTCTGTCTATTTTATCTTTCTCTTCTCTTCCCAAAGCATTATGGGAAAACCATAACAGGGTAAATAACCCACCTCGTTCACATTCATTACTCCTGGGACATTACTCCAGGGAACAACGTAGTGGACATCAGCGTGCCGCCCACCACAGACGGGCAAAAGAGCAGCAAACTGCAGAAACCTGTAACCATGACGACCAACCATCACCCCTAACCCCACCAAGCCCTCACCACACTCCGCACTACACTCATCTCCCGTTTTCTCTCTATGTGTCGTGCCGCTGACGTTCGATTTATTTGTGTAATATATATTTTTCCTTTTGATAGCTTCTCAACTCACGTACGCGCACATACCGAGACAGACACTCGTACACACACATATTTCTGACATGAAATAAAATTTTACAATATAAACGCTGGTGACGTCTGTTTGCTTAATGTGGTGGAAATAATGGCCTTCTTTCTGAACCAATGAGCTGAAGAAATCTAGTGGGCCTTATGAAGATTAAAATCATTCTGCTAGAGCAGAGATGCCCAAACTATCTGTACATACTAGCCATACTATCTGAGAAAAGAGGGAGGGGGAGGGGGAGGGGGGATGCCTTTGACACAGATCGTCATTTCTAATTTAACATAAAATTTTTGTTTGTTTTATTGTTGACCTACAAAAGAGTAAACTGAAATGAAATGTGAATTAATCAGATTTTTTTTATGTACATGCGCAATTCAAGGTGCAGCGCCACGTGCTTTGCAACAATCGCCATCAATCAATGAGCTGCTTGACAAACTTCAATTCGAGCAGAGCGTGCTGCTACGTCCTTCATCAGCACAAGAAAGCGCCACACGGGTCAGTTATCAGATTTCTGCTCTAATTGCTAAATGTGGAAGAGCATTCGCTACTGGAGAGTTCGTCAAAGAATGTCTTGAAATGAATTAATGAATTAAAGTGGGAGAAGATGGCTGGCATTACAACTGATGGAGCGTCAGCAATGGTAGAGAGGAAATCTGGCCTTGCTACTTTGGCGTTTCAGAAAGTCAGTGAATGTGGAGGAAAAGTATGTTTGTATTGTAATAAGTTCATTGAACTACAAAACTTTAGCTTCTGTCATTTTCACAGGGAGAAAAATATTTGTCTCATGACATAAAGGATCGGACCAATTCTACAGTATCTAGTATGTGTCACGTGTGTTAAGAGCCAACATGCCTCAAGGCATCATTAATCTCTAAGGTTAACACAGTATGACTGTCTTAATTATAACATGAAAGCACACATCTGGCTGCCCTAAACATTTCTGGTTAGTTGCGATGATGTAAATATGAATTTAAGTTCATAAGTTCATTCTTATATTTAAGAATATAAATTTAAGGGATGTGAAAAACTCAATTGGAAAGATATATACAAAAGAGAACATTAAAATGACATACTGTGAATTAACCTTCGATTGTTATCGGACTGGAAGATCATCAGTCATTACAGAGGTGCAATTATGCTGTTCAGAGTCTTTAAACAAAGAAAAATAGGAATTTTTAAGGGAAAATGTCGGTCTGCCTCACTGCACTGTGTGAAATAAGAGTCTACTGAGAGTGGATCCAGTTACTGTCCTTTTAAACACGTCACTAAGATGAACAAATCTATTTTAGGATACATTGAGTAGACCATTTTTGTAACTTGGTGCTGAGTGTCTTTTTAAACAACCTTGAATTAATGTGAAAGAAGGTTGTACAACGTTGTTCCATTTACTTTGTACTTGAATGTTTCATCACGCAAGCTGTTTTTTTCTCTGTACAAATCAGTATGCTGACCAAAAACCATTAGTCATGAGCAGAAATCTTCTTAGCTTGTTTATTGAAGATGCAGGACAACCACCTAGTAATGCATTACACAATGCATTACAGTCTGGAGGTCACTGTTGAGCTACTAGTAATAGTACATCCTTCTAAATGCAAGCTGAACTCTGAGAGCTTCTGTGTACTGGTTTTTGGACCAATAAGTAATATCTCTGTCTTATCTGGATTTAGTAATAGAAAATTATCGATCATCCAATCATTTATATTTTTGACACACCGAGTTAATCTAGACAATGTAGATATTTCATCTGGTTTAGAAGAGATATATAAGTGGGTATAACAATGGAAACTAATCCCATGTCTTCTAATGATGTTACCCAAGGGAAGCATGTATATTGAAAAAAGCAGAGGTCCCAAAACTGACCCTTGCGGGACCCTGTATTTCACTGCCATTACACCGGACAGTTCTCCATTTAGATCTACAAAATGCTATCGATCAGACAGGTAGGATCTAAATCATTTTAATGCCTGTCCCTGAATACCCATGTGATTTTGTAAGTGATCTATGAGGATATTATGATCTATAGTGTCGAATGCAGCACTAAGATCAAGTAAGACTAATATTGAGATGCAGCCTTGGTCCTAAGCTAAAAACAAGTCATTTGTGATTTTAACTAGCGCAGTTTCTGTACTATGATGGGGCCTGAATCCTGACTGAAATTCTTTAAAGATATTGTTTTCCTGTAAGAAGGAGCATAATTGAGCAGACACCACCTCTTCTAATATTTTAGATATAAACGGAAGGTTTGAAATCGGTCTGTAATTTGTTATTTCATTAGGGTCTAGTTTAGGTTTCTTAAGAAGAGGCTTAATGACTGCCAACTTGAGTGGTTTAGGGACATGACCTAAATATAGCGAAGAATGAATAATGTTTAGAAGAGGCTCTCCAGCTGTATGTATCACTTCTTTTAGTAATCTAGTTGGAATCGGGTCTAACAAACACGTTGTTGATTTAGCCGTGCTGACAAGTTCATACAGCTCTTCCTGTCCTATACCCGTAAAGCATTGTAGCTCTAGATGTGGAGCTTTAGGCTGGACTGGATCACAGGATGCTGTCAGAGGTTGAACATCCATTATTTTGTTCCTGATACTATCAATTTTTTCAGTGCAGAAATTCACAAAGTCCTCACTACTAAACTGTGATGGAATACTCTCTCTGGATATCTGATGTTTTGTTAGTCTAGCCACTGTACTAAATAAGAATCTGGGATTGTTTTGGTTTATTGCTATCAGTTTGCTCAGATGCTTGGCCCTAGCAGCTTTTAGAGACTGTCTATAGCCGGACATACAGTCTTTATACACAATTCTAAAAACTTCTAATTTAGTTTATCTCCACTTTCGCTCGAGGTTACGGGTTGCTCTCTTGAGGGCATGAGTATGACTATTGTACCATGGTGCAGGTGTCTTTAATCTCCGACCTTTTTTAATCGGATGGGGGCAACAGTGCCTAGAGTGCTGGTAAAAATAGTGCCTATGCTTTTAGTAACTTCATCTCGATCATCTGTATTTAGGGGTCTAGTAAGAAGTTGAGACAGTTCCAGCAGGTTACTCGTGAATCTGCCTTTGGTGGTCAGATTAATATTTCTACCAAATCAGTAACATAGCTAACATGGCTAATATGTTCTACAGGTAGAGTGTACACTAAGAGGCAGTGGTGGACCGTCAGGGCCAACAAGGCCTTCTCTGCTGGCCTAAACAGCAGTGATCTGAATCACTGACTTGCATTTTAATATATTTAATATATTTTTCCATTAATGTGTATTTAATTATTACCAATAGTCTATTCTCTACATTTCATAGCTTTTCTCTTGGTTGCGCTGCTTCCAGTAGTGTATATTTATGATAAGAGTATTTATCCAATCATAATTCAGCCAGTGGCTGACATCATGTGTTGCCAGGGTGAAAGAAATCTGCCTTAAGGCCTTCAGAATCAATAGTGCAGGCGTCCGTAGCTTAAAATAAGTGGCAATGAAATTGTTACATTAACCAAACAGATTTCGAGTTGGCGTCACTGGGGCCATCCAGCAGGCATACGATTACGTCAGCAATTTCCCGTCCTTTGATTGGATAATTGGAGTAGTCAGAGGCAGCAAACCGCACAAAACCGCACACTAAATAAAATATATATATTTTAACTCACAGTGGCTGACAGAGGAGAAGAAATCGATTTAGTTGCAGACATCCTTACAAATGCATTTTCAAGGTGGAGTGTAATAAAATTGACTATTCCTTGTGAGGTGTGAAATACTGTAGACTAATTTTGTTTTTACTTTGCTATTTAACGGTTGATTAGTATCTATTGCCATGGCGTCATAATGATGGTATAGAGGTGGATTCATTCAGGAAGGACACCAGTGAAGGCCTAGGTGTGAAATACATGGCCCGCCACTGCTAAAAGGTGATGGTCTGTGATATCATGGCTTTGAGGTAGAATATCTATAACAGTGACATCTGTTCCATGTGATATAATTAAATCTAGCGTATGATTAAAACGATGAGTTGGTCTAGTAATGTTTTGTTTAACCCCAAAGGAATTTAGTTAATCCAAAAATGCGAGTCCAAAAGCATTAGCATCGTCTACATGAATGTTAAAGTCTCCTACAATCAACACTTAATCAATAGGTCTGAGAGTAGATGTGCAAACTCTTTAAGAAAAACAACGTAGGGCCCCGGGGGTCTATACACGGTGGCCAGAGCGAGATATAGCAGGGAATTATTATGTGTGTCAGTGAGTGCAACATTAAGGATAAGCACTTTGATTGAGTTAAACCTGGGTCCTGTTTTCTGAGTAACAGTAAGAAAATTGTTATAGATAGTTGCAACACCACCTCCACGACCAGTCTGACGGGGCTCATGCTTATAGAAATATCCTGATGGAATAGACTCATTCAGACCAATTTAGTCATTTGGTCTAAGCCAGGTTTCAGTAAGGCAGAGTGCATCAAGACTATAATCTGATATCATTTTATTAACAATAAGTGTTTTAGGTGGAAGGGATCTAATGTTGAGAAGCACAAACATTAGAAATAGTTTTTGGATGCTTATTTGGCCTTTTTCTGGTTTTATGGTGATTATATAATTTCGAGAGCTTTTAACAAATTTATTCTTTGATCTCACTATTCGAGGAACAGACACAGTTTCTATAGGACGAGCTTTGTGTGCACTTGTATCAGTATGGTGAGTTGAACCCTAGCTATTATAATTGTGATCTGAGGTATGACTTACCAGTCAGATGGTGCGTAGTGTCCTGGAAATGTTGTGCGAGAGGACTGCTGCTCCAACTCTGCTAGGGTGCAGGCCATTAGTATGGTAGAGCCTAGGATGCTCCCAAAAAACATTCCAGTTATCAACAAAGGGTAATTTCTGATCTTCACACTATGACTGTAACCATTCATTAAAAGCAAATAGCCTACTGAACCTCTCGATTCCTCACTGGAACGTGGGCAGTGGTCCTTACACAGTGATCCTCGTCATGGGTGATGTTCTGCGTACCTTCTCAACCAGGCTCCTGAAGTCGTTCTCCAGGATCTCTGATTTGTTTCATGCCGCGAATTTACCTGGGACAGGTGAGCGTCAGTCCGTGACGATTCCAACGTGGCTTTCCACTGTCGCACCTGGGCCTGCTTCACCTGTAGGTGGAAAAAAAAATGTCTGGCCAATTTCCATTGACCTCTCTCACCAACAGTGTTTCTGCCTGCAGAACTGATGCTCACTAGTTTGTTTTTCTTCACCAATCTATGTAAACTCTAGAGACAGTTGGATGTGAAAATCTCAGATCAGCAGTTACTCAAATTTCTCGATCCAGCCGGGTTGGCACTAACAATCATGCCACAGTCCGAATGAATGAGTTCACATTTTTTCATCTTTAAGATGAACGTTAAGCTCGTGACCCGTATCTGATCTCCATTATGTTTATGCACTGCACTGAGGCCACATGATGGACACCTGCACGAGTGTGTACAGGTGTTCCTAAAATACGTGCAGGCAGAGTGTATGTATATTGAGCAGGTTGCGACGAGTGTGAGATTTGGGTGATCTGGCTCGCGCCCTCACCGCTGTCCGTGCAGCAGGTGGCGCACGCGAGCGCCCTTTTAAAAGCCCAGCGAGTACGGAGGCAGCGCGTGACACCGGCAATTGTGCCGCGGCTGCTCGGGCTCGCCCGTAACGCAAATCGGCGGCGAGGAAAACGCGTGACAGATCGACGCCCTCTTTTTCAACGAGTTGCCAAGAGTGGCGCGGCGTCGCGAGCGAGGAGTTTGGCGCGTGCACGCTGAGCAGAGAGCGGCGGAGAGTTTTTTTTGCTGCTGTCCGAAAGGTTACCGAAGTGCAGCCAAAGAAAGAAAGAGGAGGGGGAACAGGAGAGAAACTCCACACAGGATGTTCAGTATGCATCTGTCCCGTTTTTACCGTCGAGGTTTAACGGGTTTAGTTTAAAAAATCGCGTTTGGACCTCAACCGATCAGGCTCTCTGCTCCTCTCGCGGTAATTCCGGCTGTTTAATTGGGACGCATCCGGACGCAGCTCGAGGGATCCAGGAGTCTCTGCGGTTTCTGCAGTTCCCTCACTGTCAAGGGGGCAATGAGAATTCCTGTCTTTTTGCATTGACAACGAAATGGGGTGAGTGAAGTGTGTATTGTGTCTATTGTGTCTATTGTGTCTAGTGTGTATTGTGTGTAGTGTGTGTGTGTGTGTGTATTGTGTGTGTATTGTGTGTGTGTACTAGTGCCTCAGGCGGGAGAAAATCTGTATCTAGGCAGATTGTTACAACTTGTTGTTGCTGTACATTATTCGTCTTCTAAAAAGTCACTACAGTCATCTACATACAGACTGTACATTACAGTCACTGTGCCAAAATGCAGTTTTTGCTTCTCAGAGTGTGAGTGTGAGTGTGAGTGTGAGTGTGAGTGTGTGTGAGTGTGTGTGTGAGTGTGTGTGTGAGTGTGTGTGTGAGTGTGTGTGTGAGTGTGTGTGTGAGTGTGTGAGTGTGTGTGTGAGTGTGTGTGTGAGTGTGTGTGTGTGTGTGAGTGTGTGTGTGAGTGTGTGTGTGAGTGTGTGTGTGAGTGTGTGTGTGAGTGTGTGTGTGAGTGTGTGTGAGTGTGTGTGAGTGTGTGTGTGAGTGTGTGTGAGAGTGTGTGAGAGTCCTTTAGTTTTATTCAGTAAAGGATGCACAATGCATCAAGGATATCCCTGTATGGAAATATCAATACTATGTTTGTTTTTGTTTTATTCAACCACTTTTATTGAAAATTTTGTTTTTTTCAGCACTTTGCCTGACACTTGTTGACTTGCTGTTGCAGTTGTAATATGGGATTTTTATGACAATCAATGATAATAATAATAATAATAATAATAATAATAATAATAATAATAATAATAAAAAATCTCAGCCAAAATAATGCAAGCTGCTCTTTAACCCTGTCCCCATGTCAGAAAATTCCCTTCAACTGCAATTGTCAAGATGAAACTTGACAGAAATCAGGGTGCAGGTTTAGATCCCAGTGAGAGGAGACAGTGGCGAGGAAAAAGCTTACTGAAATGAAGTGTGGAAGAAAAAAACTTGGGGAAGTCATTCAGCCTAATCGCTCTTTTAACGTACTGTAGGTGGTTAACGTGATTGATGAGGTATTATAGCCGGCATGGAAGTGCAGCAATTAAACGGGAGACATGCTGTTGAAATATTACAGTGGAGTGGCAGACACATTTGAAACATAGCTTGTATGTTACAGCTGTACTTGAGTACAAATGCTGATTTGTTTCAGTGGATTATATCTGTCACACGCATGATATATACTATCACTGTATATATATAGGGGTGGGCGATATGGAAAAAAAATTAGATCACGATTTCTTCTGGAAAAATCACGATTCACGATTTTATCCCGATTCTTTCTCATGTTGGTTTTAAGACTGTTTGGCAAATTACAGAGCTACAATACAGCCAAATTAATGTCTCCATATAAAAATATAGCCTTTACCATTTGTTTTCAAGTATTTTTTAATCAAGTTAATATTAAATGCAAGTGCAACTCTGCAAATTAAGAACATTAAACAAGACTTGCATAACAATGAAAGACTTGCCATCACAAAATGAACAATGGTTTAAGAAATCTTACATTGGTAGTGGTAACAGTTGTAACAGTCAGATAGTTTATTAGACATAGATCCTCAGCAAAGAGGTTCAGAAATGTAAATAGCTTATTCTTACAAAGTTAAATAAAAATATTAACTTGGTCTAGTCAAATAAATGCAAGTTCACAGACTTTAGCATAACTCCCAAAATAAACATTGGCTTCAAAAGGTAAAAACAAACATACAAAATGTAAACTACCTTTTGTAATCTGTTAAGATTTTTTGAAAGTGAAGAACCAAAACAATAAAATAAAGGTACAAAGATATTTCCTGACCTGAGGCTTGTAAACTTAGCAGCTTTAGAACATATCAGTTTCTAAAAGAACACAAAGTACGACTAATCACAAATTTTTAGAAAGGAAAACCAGCTGATTCACTTTATCTGGCTTGAGAGTTGCCCTTTGGCAGGTGACAATGTTGCCACCAGTGCTGAAGGCTCTTTCTGAGGGAGCACTTGTTGCTGGAATGCATAAATACTTTCTAGCAAGTTGGCTAACTCTTGGAAAGTTTGCCTCATGGACTCTCCACCATTCCAGTGGATCCATGCCACTTTCTGCATTTGGTGTGGACAAGTAGCCCTTCAATTCCCCTTCTATTGCTTCTTTTAGAGATGAGGAAGCTGATGTTGTGGCTGCAGATGCACTTACAACACCTGAGGCTTTCAAAAAGCTGGCAAGTGATCTCTTTGCTTTCTTGGGTGGTGTCTGATCTTCATCAGGGTTTTGTGATGTGGAGGTTGAGGTACTAGAGGTAGGCTGCTGATTTGATACTGGATTCTGTATGGTCAGCAAAGACTCCAGCTCAGACACAGCTCTGGTTTGTATTCCCTCAATGTATTGTGTTTTGAACCTGGGATCGACAAGCGAAGCCATATCCAGCAGGTCATCAGCGGTGGGGTCGAGGTATTTGAGAATGGTAGTCTTCATTGTTTTTGTTAGTTCAGTATCCTCATCATTCAGGCTCAAAATGTTGACTTTCAACAGGTGAAGCACTGGTTTTACATAAGATATACTCACATAGTCCTCACCTGAGAGTGCATCAGAGGACTCGGAGCCTTTTTCATAGATTCCATCACGTCAACATCCTGCCATGATGGGACTAAATGCCTCGTCTTCCTGTCTGCCTTCAGGACCTGAGAAATCGCCTTTTCCTGGTCAAGCACTCTCTCGATCATGTTGAGTCTCGAACCCCATCCAGCTTCTGCTGAGGTAGCTTTAGGTCAGTTTGAGCATTACTCAAGTCCCTCTTTTTCTTCCAGCTGAACGAGAATGTACTGATGGCTTTCTTGCAGACAGATGTTACACGTTCAACACGAGGGTCTTTGGCACTTTTTTCTAACAAAAAAAGAATAATGTATTAAATTAGATTTAACCTAATGCACAATGTAAATTTTAATTTACAAATGTTTATATTATAAAATTATATAATTTTATTGAAACCGTTTAGATGTTTACCTAAAATGTTTTATTTCATATACAAAGCAATTACATATAACAGTGCAATTATTATTATTATTATTATTATTATTGCAAACTAATCTCATAATTTTACTCTGTTCAATGTTCTTAATGTAATTTTTAATTTATTATTTACAAACATTTATTATGAACAATATCCTGAATGGCAGAGACGATATTTATTTTTAGTTGGACTCACCGATAGCTAGGTGAAGTCTGTGCCCAAAGCATTGCAGACGAGTCCAGCTGTTAAGCTCCAACGCCTTCACCATATTGGCCCCGCTATCTGTCGTCATGCAGGTCATGTTTTCTTCTTTCAGTCCCCAACCTTCAAGAGCGTCCCTAAGGCCTTGCACTATGAGTTCTCCCGTGTGTGGTCATCTGGGAAATATGTATATAATAAACAACTTCCAGTCATGAAGCCAGTGTATCGTCAGGCATAAATAAGGCTCTGACGTACGGCTAGACCATAAATCAGCTGTTTATAAAAACAGTTTATAAAAAAAATCAGTTTATAAAAACTTTTACGTTTTGAATTGCATGTTGCATCTTGCTGCGGCACTCGGAATAAAGCTGTGGAATGGCCGTGGAGGAAAAATATTTGCGGCTGGGTATTTGGTAACGTGGATCTACGACTTGTCTCTCGATGGCTACATCAACACACACACACACACACACAGGATGTACACACTTTTACACATTTGCACTTTTTGTGTAGTAAGCATAGTTGTCTTTACTGTTTGCTTGTGGGTGAAAGTGCGTATTGATGTATTTGTGTGTGTGTGTGTGTGTTCAATATTATCTGTATTATTATCTTGAGTTTCTGAGAAATGCTGTAGTCAGGTAACATCTCTGGAACTAGTGGAAACAAAGAATTTCCAACTAGTTGTCTCATTGACAATTTAGGCTTTTCTTGACTCTCTAAAGTACTCGAACCTTTGGAACCAGGAAGCTGGAACTGTCGGTTTTGTGATACTGGCTTATGTACTGGAAGTATTGGAGCTCAGGGACAGGCCTAAAAGCACTGCTTGTTGCATACTGTATATAATAGACTCGGTTTGTTCATGCTGTTTGTGCCATGAAAAAGCAAATGTTTGCTATTTTATCCTGCACAATGTTCTCACAAACATGTCTAGTTTTTAGGCTGTGTGTGTGTACTGAACAGGCATAACATTATGACCACCTGCCTAATATTGTGTTGGTCCCCCTTTTGCTGCCAAAACACCTTTGAATCAGAACCAGCATTGACTTCTTCAGTAATTTGAGCAACCGTAGCTCGTCTGTTGGATTGGACCATCCTTACATGCATCACTGAGCCTTGGCCATCCATGACCCTGACGCCGGTTCACCACTGTTCCTTCCTTGGACCACTTTTGATAGATACTGACCACTGCAGACCAGGAACACCCCACAAGAGCTGCAGTTTTGGAGATGCTCTGATCCAGTCGGCTAGCCATCACAATTTGGCCCTTGTTAAACTCTCTCAAATCCTTGCGCTTACCCATTTTTCTTGCTTCTAACACATCAACTTTGAGAACAAAATATGTTCACTTGCTGCCTATTATATCCCACCCACTAACAGGTGCCATGATGAGGAGATAATCAGTGTTATTCAATTCACTGCTTAGTGGTCATAATGTTATGCCTGATTACCATTCACTTTCTTGAATACATAATCTTCTGGTGTTTTGTCATTTTCTGTTTCTCGCTTAGGGAGCAACCCATTTTTAGTACCTGAGTGCACGTGTTCCAGATTGATCCAGCTACTAAGCGCAACCGAATCCCAGCCAGCAAGCATGCAGTCACCGTCTCTTTCTTCTATGATGTCAATCAGCATGTCTACCGCATCAGTGTTTCTGTTATGAGTGCAGATCAGTGCAGAATTCAAGAGATGTGTGCTGATGGACCTGAGCAAGTCCTTTTATGTGGAAAATCTTGACAATCAAGTCCTAAAGCTTGTACATTTATAATGCTCAAAGCTCTACTGTACACAGACATGTAGAAATGAACGCTATACTGCAGAGCTGGACAAAAATGTACATTATTTCAAATCTACTTATTTCCTAAACACTACAGGGATATTTTTCTTTCTTGTGATTTCTTTTGTCCTGCATCATTTGCATAATAACTTACCTGAGGTCAGTGCATCATCAGGTATCAAGTCAAGAAGTTTTTATTGTCATTTCGAGCATAAATAGTAGATGCAGTACATAGTGAAATGAAACAATGTTCCTCCAGGACCATGGTGCTACATAAAACACAAAACTACATAAAACAACACAGAGCTAAGGACTAGAAAGTAAGTTAATCTAGCCACATACAGTGTATAGTGTGGAACCTAGTGCAAACAGAGTAAGAAATAAAATGAAAGAGTACTGACCAGTATACAGTCTATGTGGACCAGTGTGCAAAGAAAAGGAGGCTTGTGAACATGTACACATATGATAGCAGCAGCTGGGAGCAGCATTAAAGTGTGATGTACAAAAACAGCATTTAAACAGCATTAAAGTGTAATGTACAATGAAATATACAGTTTTGGCAGCACTGAAAAAAGGTGGTCCAGTAAACATAGATGTATATTGAATATGAATGTTCTGTTCTGGGTGTTGAGTCTGATGGCTGGAGGAAAGAAACTGTTACACAGTCTGGTTGTGAGGCTCAAATGCTTCTGTATTTTTTTCCTGGGGGCAGGAGGGTGAGGAGTGTGTGTGAGGGGTGTGTAGGGTCAGCAAAGTTAATATTTAGTGTTAATAAATGAGAAGCCATCAAACTCCTCTTGGATGGACTGGATGAAGAAGGAGAGATTCCCATGAGAAAGCTTGGGCTCCTCACAGGTGAATCTGCCATCAAAATTATTCCTCTGTTCCAGCCATGACCAGTTGATCTCACTGAAGAAAGGGTGAGCTTTGATGGCATTCTCCTTGCCCTCGGACACCACACAGCCGAGACGATCCATGGGCTTCTTCCTCAGGAACGCTTTGAGGATGCTGATCGCATTCCTGCTGAGGTCTGATGGATATTCCGGTTCAGCACTGATGATGGACTCAAACATCTTCTCCTCGTTGTGATCATGAAACGGAGCGTAGCCTGTCATCATCTCGTACATGATCACACCTAGGGCCCACCAATCCACCGATGTGTCGTATTCCCAATACTGTAACACCTCTGGTGCCATGTAGTTGGGTGTGCCACAAAAAGTGTTGGCAGTCTTGCCGTCTAGTATTCCCTCTGCGCACAAGCCGAAGTCAGCCAGCTTGCAGTGGCCATCGGCATCTAGGAGGATGTTTCCGGGTTTGAGATCTCTGTGAATAATCCCGTTGCGGTGGAGGAACATGAGGGCACAGGCGATCTCAGCAGCATAAAATCTGGTGCGGGGTTCATCAAATCCACATGAACAGGAAATGTGAAATGCAAGATCCCCGCCATTCACAAATTCCATTGCGAAGCACAGTGAGTCGCTGGTCTGGAAGCTACAGTAGAGGTGGGTCAGGTAGGGGTGTTCACTGGCCAGAGCCAAGATCCGCCTCTCCATGAAGGTGCAGCTGATGTTTTCATATTCCCAAATCGTTTCCTTCTTCATAAACTTCAGCGCATACACCTCATCAGTGCCTTTGAGCTCGGACAAAATCACCTTCCCGTATGTACCCTTTCCAAGCACACTGAGGAAGTTGAAGTCCTCCAGGCTCTTTCTCTCAGGCTGTAGCTCCTCATCCTCTCTGCTCTCCTCTGAATTACACTCATTCAGGGACAAAGTCTTTTCTGCTTCTTCCAGAGGCTGAGGTGCTGCATCTTCACTGCTCTTTTCTAATATCTGTACACTATAATAGAGAAAGAACCACAGCAGAATTAGCACTTCTATACATTTAAACATTATTCAGGTTTGATTCAACACTTCCACTCTCTGGGACAGATGTACACACATGGGAATGCACATAACTGGGTGTGATGACAATATGAGCTCACATTGTTGAGAAATGAGTTTTAATTTTCTAAAGCTACATCTAATCACATGAACTGCACCTGGGAACACCTTTTGGTACAATCTTCCCTCAAATGTGATTGTATTAGTCCTATTTTACCTTTTCAGGGAGATGGCCTGCACTTCATCAGCTACTCCTCACTTCACTTTGTTTTTCTCATTCTGTTCAGGACAACACAAATACAACAAGGTTTAGTTTCTTCACATAATCCACACAAAAGCACAAGTTTTGCTAATTTGTAAAAAAATTTCAGATACAGTGTAAAGAAAAGTAAAGTCATCCAATCTTACCCGTCTCAAACGACGAAAGTAAGTCAGTGAGTTTCCCATGTCAGATTGATCTTCTTATGAACACAAATGAAAGAAGGTAAATACAAACACTGTAGGACTGTGAATACACGCTGAAGAACTTCAAAAACACACAATGTAGGACTATAAACACACTCGCTGTAGAAGTACAAATACACACGCTCTGTAGGACTGTTAATGGTCACCTGATTTACACCTGTTAGTGGTCACTATGCCTACAATGATCTGATTCTGTTCTCCTTCTCCTTTTATAACTAGTGTTATTTTCACTATATTCTTAATGAGAATAGTTTTTCATTTACTGTTTATATAATTGTTTTTATTGTGTGTAATTTTTATTTAATACATTAATAATTCTCCATATTTATCAAGGCACCAATCATACTGGAAGGAACTGTATATTTGGTTCTTAAATAAACTGTCCCATGAATATACTGTATATATTAGAAGCATTTTCTTTCTGTTTTATGAAAATTGTTATAACATATCCACTGTGATATATTTTCACAGAGGACTGCAAAGCTGCATTTGGAAATATTAATCAAACACGACTCTAAAATCTAAAAGTCAAAAAGCTGGTCTTTTAATCCAGATCAAGAAATCACTTAAGAAAACACACACAAAAGTTTCAGTTTTGATTTCAATGAATTAATTAAAGCAACTATTAATGATACTTTACATTTCAAAGAAATAGACAAATCTAGTGAAGTTTTGTCAACCAGCAGCATGTAAAGGTTCATGCAACTAAAATGTAAAAAATGGAGAGTGGCATCTTAGTGTTTTTGAATGCTCCTGCCTCCCACAATCATTCCTAGATTTCAGTGTTTCTTAATGATTTTATTTAATCTTATTCCCCCAAATGTACACAAATATAATAATTTAGAAATGAATGATGTGTTTTATGTATTGAATAAACACCAGAAATAGGTTTCTGTCTTTAGCTTTAGCACTCTGAGTTTTCACTTTCATTTACATTTACCTGCATGTTACAAAAATCTTCACACATATTGAACAATTGTAAAGAATCTGATGATTTATTGTGATTTTTGTCATGCTTATAAGCAAATCAAATGAGAAGGGGCTATAGCACAACAAACTATCAGTTACTATCGGCATAATCACCTAAAAAGCCCAATTCAGCTTACTCTTTAAAAAATAACTTTCAATTCAGTTTATGAACCACTATCTACACACCACCAGTCTCCATAAGATATCAATTTTAAGTCAAATACAACTGTATCATTAAAATTTGAAATTGTACTATTTTATCCAACAACCAGTATACAAATATATTTTAGACAACATGTTAACAGCAAGTATATTTTTTATAACCAGTCTTTCTACAGCAAGGTAGTAGGAGCTCCATTGGCTCACAGGAACCGGAGACTGCATTCACTCTGCACTGTTTCAAATGCTGAGGTGGACCGGCTGCTTTTATTCCACAACGCCTGGCATTTTCCAAAAGCAGACCAAGACAACTTCCTGTATGTCTGGCATCAGCGGCTTATACAAGATTCAGGAGATGGAATGCACATCTGTGATGTTGTGGAAGTTGGTACTCAAGGCCTGTGTCATCAGTCAGGATGGCACCAACATCTTGAAGCTCAGCTTCTTCATCATAGTCGTCTTCTTCATGTTCATCAAGTGGGCATCCCTGTCCCCCACCAGATCCTCACGAGACAGTTACTTTCAAGTGTCATAACACTTATTTTGATTTAGCATAACCATTGCTTTTTCTAGAAGTATTTTTGTTTTAATTTAGCAGATGCTGGCGACCAGAATTGTATCCTGCAATCACGAGTGCAAACAAGTTTTCCTCAGGTAAGATAAATTGTTGTTTTTCATGCATTTTTTCTCCATTAAAATTTCCACTTCAGTTAATGTACAAAAGTACTTAAGTTAAAAAAACAACAACAACTAATCACTAAGTGCTAATGTCATTTTTTGTAATTATTCATTATGTGTGAAGAATCTAATGTTACTCTACTCACACATGCCTGTTAATCCAGAGTCTTAGAAATGAACATGATACAGATGACAGTTAACATTATTCTGAGCAGTCACGGTGTGCAAGGGGAACATGGGGGCTGTAAAATAGCAGGATTTGAGAACATTGCAGATTTCCTGTTAGAATTTATTTTATAGTAACAAATTAAAACCTGATAAAACATTTTACCATGCAGATGTTAAGATGATGATGATGATGATGATGTGTGTGTGTGTGTGTGTGTTTACAGGACACTACACAACATTACATAAAGACGGGGTCTGTGGCTTGTAAATTGTTTCCTACATGAAAACTTGACTTGAAACAACATTAAACATTAAAAAAAATGCATCACAGCAGAAGAAAACTATAGCAGAGCAGTCTGACTTGGTAACTCATACAGAATAACTAATGTGTGCTGAGCACTCCTGTGTCCTGGGAATCAGTTTTAAACAAATGACAAGCAAGAATCTAAGCAGATTCACTTTAATAGAAGCTTGCTGCACTACAGATTCAGAAAAAAGTTCAACTTCATCACAGTCAATGTTTCAGTATTTAGTTAACTAATGCATTGTAATGGGCAATATCCTGCGTGACATTTAAAGACTAATTTACTTGGTGGTCAAATATCAACAATAAAAGCTGACCTAATCATCATAACTTGCCATTAGAAATCACATGATATAGAATAACAACATATCTCACAATGGGTGGTGGCAGTAAATATTCTAAGGCATATCATGGTGTTTGCAGGTGCATTGAATGTTCATGAATATGTATAGGTCTGTGCAGGTGCATATATGTGAATGTGTGTATGATTATTAGATCTAGATATTCCTTTATAAGAACTGGACCTAATCAAGATTTCTCTGCAAATCAGCTACATACTACCACTAGTAGAGGATACCAGTATTCAAGCAAAGCTACAGAAGCTCTTGTTCAGCTTGAGAAGGAGCTGGTTCTCAAAGGTGCTCCCGTCTGTTCTTGCTCTCTTGGGACTAAAAATAAGACCTGCTGAACTGAAAAGTCTCTTACATGAAGCTGAAGCAGGTAAAGCTGTATTTAATCTTAAAGACAACTTGCAGAGTGCTTGGAAGTATTTCAGAATTTCTCTCTCATCAACTTTGCAAGGTAACCATTTAACTGCCATTTAACAGTTTCCTGACCATGAGTTGGCTTCATGCTTGCAAAGAAGTCCTTTTCATCAGAGGCACAGGAGCCAATACCTGGTGACTGATTCAAGCACTCTTCTTCCAGGTGATCCTCGATGTATTCCAGACCTGAAAAAGACATTTACTGAGATGCTAATGTTATTATGTAATGTAATGGTATTGATGAGCCATCTTATTGGACATTTAAAGGGAGTAATAATATAAAGTATAAAGAAGCTCAACTTTTCTTTATTTTTCTCCACGATAAATCAGATCCTAATGGCAGGTTTACATGCGCGGGCTGGGATTTATAAAAGGGTTAAAAGACCTGCTGTATTATTATTGCTACACTTAGTTTTTAACACCTTATTATATGAATTCAAGTAATTGAAAAAGCAGCACTTACATGGGAAGTTTCAGTGAAGTGCATACAAGCAAAAGGCTTTGATAAAATTGAATTTATTATCAATTTAATTTATCATCAATTAATTTATTCTCAATTTAATTTATTAACAATCTTGTTCTGGATGCTGAATTCTGAATGTATTTCATTTAGTGCACAAGCCATCCATCCATTGTCTATACCCACTTTATTCCTAATTAGGGTCATGGGGATCTGCTGGAGCCAATCCCAGTGCACATTGGGCGAAAAGCAGAGGTACACCCTGGACAGATTGCCAGTCCAACGCAGGGCCACATATAGACGAACAACCACACACACCTATGGGCAATTTAGAATTACCAATCAACCTAAAGTACAGTTTTTAGACTGTGGGAGAAAACCAGAGTACACCCACACAAGCACGGGGAGAACATGCAAACTCCACACAGAAAGGCCCCTGCCAGTTCAAACCCAGGGCCTTCTTGCTATGAGGCAACAGTGCTAACCACTAAGTCAGCGTGCTGCCCTGCACAAGCCAAAACATCAAAAGTATGCTGTCCTTTGCATGCTGTCTGCATGCAAATGCCACCGAGGTTCTCTCCAGAGTGCTGGGATCAAACCAGTGGGCTGTGACACCTAGTAAAATTCTCCTACATGAACTCCAACAATCTGTGGTTGTGGCAATAAGATCTATTTCCTTCATTGCTCCTTCAAGGTTTTTCTTTCCTTTCTATAGCAAGTTCATCTCTTTTGCAACGCAAGGTGTGGCATGACATGAGGGAGGAGACCCTCTATCAGACTGGGTTGGAGGATTGGAGACTCTGGATAACAAAGTTCAATACAACATTATCAACATTCCTCTGACTCAACCTTGATTTATCCTGACTTCAGTTGTCTTGAGGTTGAAGGAGCTACCTCACTTTTCTGCTTGTCTTTTTCATGAAGTCAGCAACATTTCTTCAACTGACTACTATGTTTTTTTCTGAAATAAATAATTCCATATGTCAATTTCCCTCTCTTTGATAAACATCAGTGTTTACTGAGTAACAAAGCCTACTGAGTCTGTGAAGCTTCTCAGTCATCCAGGTGCGGTTATCTGGAACCGAGTATGTTCTTTACCCTTTGGGAAGTTTATGGGATTCCACAAATTCTGCCAAATTCCCTCAGACTGAATAAGCTGCTCAGATGAGTAGTGAAACGTTTTGATCTAACAAGAAGTCCAGATTGACATGACTCAACTTCCAGAGAAGCCTACTTGGGCAAAGAATAGTTATTATATGCATATTGGCTAGTTGTGCGTTATATGTTCAGGCAGTCAGTGAAAGCTGAATTTGTGGAAATCTCATTCTACTAAACATCAAGTGCTATATATAACCAGCCAGAAGATTAGGCTAATGTTACCAAAGTCCTAAAGTGTTTACCATTTCACAATATGAGAGCTTTAATACAAAAGGTAAAACAGCTAGTTAACTATTTGAAACAGACAACAAAAAAAAGTTTTCACTGTGTTAACTTGTGTTATTGGGTTGCTGTATAACATCAGTAAGGTTAAAATAGGCTACTACTCAAGAGTTACTGATTACATTAGCTTACTTAACTAACTAAAGTGTAAAATCACACTAAAATCGTTTGTGGTTGCAAGCTAGCATTAGATTTAATATTAAGGGAAATCACAATTATTCTTATCACTGGATGTGATTCTGAAGTGGCCTTCATATGAGCCCTGATCTAAATCCTATTGAACATCTGTGGAAAGAGCTGAAACATGCAGTCTGGAGAACGCAGCCTCCTGGAGCAGTTTGCTCACAAGGAGTGGGCCAAAATACCTGTCCACAGGTACAGAAGTCTCATGGAGAGGTACAGAAATCACTTGATTATAATGATTGCCTCAAAAGTTAAGGGTACCATCATTTTTTCCTAGGCCAGTTTCATTAGATAGCTTTTTTTAAACGTGCCTGTTGGAAAAACAATTCAAAAGCAATGTCTGATTTTCATTCATCAATTTTCAGTAAATTTGATTTATTATTACTTTTGTCAGTTTCAAGTGATTTCAGTGACCACTGTGGGTTTTTCTTTCTTTAATAGAAGGGTATCAACAATTTTATCCATGTGTGTAATATCCATGTGAGCTTATCATACAATAAAGCATATCTTACACAACATCCGAGATCTCTCCATGTGGAATTTTGGCTAGAAGTGAATTGTTTGTTCTCATTAGGACCTCGGTGTGACTGGATGCCTTCCATAAGCTTTGTAATATAGCCATGAATGGTCTGCAGCGGCTTTTGGGAGATTTTAATTCATAATGATAAATCCAATGATTTATTTATTCATTTTTTCGCTTTTGAAAACATTTATGGTTGTATGCATCCACTCCCCTGTGGTCATGTGTGCAGTAGCTTTGATGTCAAATGGACAATGGAATAACATGAGATTGACCTCATCCTTCATATCTACAGAATTGCGGCACTCTATTGGCTTGAGAAGCACTTCATCTGAATGCCACAGCTTGCTCTTATGTGAAACCATGTGCTATTACTATATGCTTGTGTGTGTGGAGAGAGAGAGAGCATTAAATTTCTCCAATTTTTAATTTAATAAAATCTGTCAGTGTGATTTGTTTGAGCTGCACTTTTCCAAGCCACTTTTCACTTTGCCTGTATGGTTAAGACAGAGCTCGCCCCTCCCCCACCAAGTTATCAACCAATTAGTGATTATCCAATCAGAGCTCTCCATGAACAACAAGAGAAAAACAAGCTCTCATTTTCTCAAGAAACTTTTCTACCTACCAGGATGGTTTAAAGTGGTTTAAAAGAAAGATGGAGCGGTCGAGATTGTATCACAAACAGTGTGAGGAAAGACATGAAAAAGCCCAGGTAAGTAATTTGATTTGCACTAATAATATGATTGTTTTGGGCAGTAGGCTAGCAGCAGTGGCCCGAGTGCAGCCGAGTCTGTTTCGGAACCTATCGGCTTTAGACTGACGATGATTTAGCATTCATATGCAGATGTCTGTTTATAAAGATTAGTTTTTATTTCTCATTCTCCACTCTCTGTAAGCAGAATGAGGTGTTTAACATTTGGCTTTGTGTATAAATGAAGTTGTGTGTGTGATGTTTGTTTCTGATGACTGCTTCATGTTGGTCATGGTGCCACCTTATTTTCACAACTTATTTTCTCCTTCTCTCCCTCAGATACAATGGCATCTACTCAGATATCAGCGTGTCTGGTGGACATTTCATCTTGGATGACAGCTCATCAGCTGAAACTCAATCTCAGCAAAACTGAACTGCTGGTCATCCCAGGTGATTCATCCCTAGCACAGGATCTTGCATTATCTCTGAAAAACTCCATGATCTCCCCTTCGGCCACTGCTCACAACCTTGGGGTAACCATGGACAATCAACTATCCCTTTCCTCTCATGTAGCTAATGTGACATGCTCATGTCGGTTTCTTCTGTACAACATCAGAAGGATTCGACCATTTTTATCCACACAGGCTACTCAAGTGCTTGTTCAGGCTCTGGTTATTTCGAGACTGGACTACTGCAACTCTCCTGGCAGGTCTTCCTCTTAATGCAATTCATCCACTGTAAATGAAAAATGCAGCTGAACGACTTGTTTTAAACCTGCCCAAGTTCTCCCACACCACCCCACTGCTGCGTTCTTCCACTGGCTTCCAGTAGCTGCACACATCAGATTCAAAACACTGATGCTGGCCTACAAAGCCAAGAATGGACCAGCACCATCTTACCTCAAAGCTCTTATTACTCCTCACACTGCACCTCGCTCCCTCTGATCCACTAGCACTGCCCGACTGGTCCCATCATCTCTCAGGGTAAAAGGTAGGCATACATCTAGACTCTTCTCTGTTCAGGCACCAAGGTGGTAGAATGAACTTCCCCTAGATGTCCGTACAGCCGAGTTGCTGACTGTCTTCAGACAACGACTGAAGACCTACCTCTTCCTGAAACACTTAAACTAGCTCTTATTTTCCCCCATTTTTATGTATTGTTATATGTTATATGTATATATTTTAAAAAATAAAAGCAGCAACAGCTCAGTTTTAAGCTAATAGTATCCTAAGTCTGTAACCTACTGAACTAGTTTGTTTTGTGTGTCCTGTCCCGTGCTTAACTTCTTCAGGTTGGTCCACTCCGTACTCCTGCCCGGGCTTTCCTGATGATCCAGCTTCTACCACCACTAATCAGTAATGGTGACCCTATAAAGCTGGGACAGAAGCCAGTACCAGGAGCTTGATTCTTGGTCAATGACCCAGAGCCTTAACCACTTGAGCCACCACTGCCACCTCTTCCTGAAACACTTAAACTAGCTCTTATTTTTTCCTGTTTTTATGTATTATGTTTTTACATATTTTTAAAATAATCAGTAATGGTGACCCTATAAAGCTGGGACAGAAGCCAGTACCAGGAGCTTGATTGCTCACTTCCACATTTGGTGTTTGTGTTGTGTGTAGTTCCGTGTCCTGTTTCTGCTTCAATCTGGTTTCAATCCTTGCTTGCCTTGACTTTGAGGCTGATCTATGCCCTGTTTTGGTTTTGGCTGCCTTATTGGTATATACTCTCGCCTGTGAATGTAAGTATTGCTACATTATCTATATATCCGGTAGTAGGGGTGTGGGTTTTTGTCTCTGTTTTTCTTGGTAAGGGAGGTTAGGGAAGGTAATTGTCTTTTTGTTTGTTTCTTGTCTTTTGTGTAGGTTAGTTAGTTCCTATCCTGAGTGTTTCTGTGTATGTTGGCCTTGGTCCATGCTGAAGTCTTCCCCGGTTCACTGTGTTGTATATCTCACTACATTATAATATAATAGTTGTTGTTCATATAATATACTTGTTGTTCATATAATATATCCGCTTTATTTCACTGCTGTGTGTGGGTGTGGTTACTCCTACCTCTGGGGCATCATATTCAGGTCTTCTCTCTCTCTCTCCATTTAAGATTACTAAATAAAATAATTAGAAAATGAATCTGCTTGCCATCACTAATCTATCATTTGTGTGTGTGGGAAACACTGGTCTAGCATTAGCTACACTGCTAACAAACCTGGCTATATAGCTTGGGAGCTAAATATTGTATTGTGTAGAATATAACATTAAAAATCAGTGAGATGGCAAAATATTCTCATTTTATTATTAATGCCTGATTTTAATTGAATAGTTCAGCCTGAGATGCTAATGCACTTGAAAACACTTGGCTACCCGTTTTAAGCTCTCAACACAATTTGTACAATACAATATTTCTCCTAGTTTTACTCTACTAGTTTAATAAACTTGGCTATTGGTTGTAAATGTATGATAGAAAATGTTGAGTTGTAATTGAAAGCTGTCATTATTCTGGAGTCACAGAAAACTCCCTTTTTTTTACAGACTCTGTGGATGTGCTGGGAGAATCACCTGATACTCCCTCTGTCCTCCAGGTAAGTGTCCAGCTAAATAGTCCGATTTTAACTACATTTCAAACATTTAGGCTGCTACTAACTGTGTGTGTTTGTCTATGTCTATGTCTATTAAGGTCGATGGAGCCCCCAAAAGTGCTGATGATTTTTACCGGTGACCCTCACAGTGACACTTCAGCTGGGTCAGGTCCTTGGTAAATCCCAAACCTACAATTTATTTACAAAGATGACCACAGGATTGCTCCTATGTGACAGAATGTTAGATGTGTTAGTGATGAAACCGCTAGAATGAGAAACACTTGTGAATTTTTTGCTTTACTTTTCACAGCCTCCCAGTGCTGGTGAGCTGGAACAGAGCTCTGGTGTGATGGATCAGGTTCAGTCTCCACGGACTCCATCAGCTCCCAGTCTTCCAGAGTGTGTACTGTACAGTGCTACTGCAGCTGAAGAGAGACACACACACACACACACACACACACACACACACACACACACACACACACACACACACACACATGCGTCTTTACAGAGTTGTTTTCCATTTTGTTTTCGATTTCTAGTCAGTGCGGACATTAAGAGCAATATAATGTTCTGTGTTTTTAATATAAAACTCTTGATATGAAGCACTTGTGATCTTTTTGCTTTGCTTCAATGTTCACTTTTTTGTGAATTAGGGGTTGTCAGATTTTTGAGCTTTATCTAAATGTTATTTGCATCGAATTCTCTCAATTTAAAAAGGACACTGGAGAGACCTTCTTACCTGGAACTCAGGTAAGGATTATTCATTGTGGCTTTACAAAATGTTGTTAACTGCAGTGACTAATTTTGTGTTTGTGTGTGTTAAGGTTGGCTCAGCTGTACGAGCTGAGCCACACCGACCACTGCATCTGATGATGACCAGAACGAAAGCTGTAGGGTCAACAAAGCGTCTCTCAGCCTCTGGAAGAAGCAGAAAAGACTTTGTCCCTGAATGAGTGTAAATTTCCGAGAGGGAGAGCAGAGAGGATGAGGAGCTACAGCCTGAGAGAAAAGAGCCTGGAGGACTTCAGCATCTCTCAGTGTAGCTTGGAAAAGGAGGTACATACGGGAAGGTGATTTTTGTCCGAAAGCTCAAAGGCACTGGATGAGGTGTATGCGCTGAAGTTTATGAAGAAGGACATGATCTGGGAATATGAAAACATCAGCTGCACCTTTATGGAGGCAGGATCTTGCGCTCTCAGCCAGTGAACACCCCTACCTGACCCGCACTCTCTACTGCCTTGTAGCTTCCAGACCAGCGCGACTCACTGTGCCCCCATATGGCTGGAAATTTGTGGAATGGCGGGATCTTGCATTTCATTTCCTGTTCTATGTGGATTTGATGAACCCCGCGCACCAGAT
The DNA here is from genome assembly GCF_019097595.1 of Hemibagrus wyckioides. Taxonomy (NCBI): domain Eukaryota; kingdom Metazoa; phylum Chordata; class Actinopteri; order Siluriformes; family Bagridae; genus Hemibagrus; species Hemibagrus wyckioides. The sequence continues at coordinate 8,972,995 of NC_080729.1, read as the reverse complement.
TTTATGCTGCTGAGAATCGCCTGCTGCCCTCATGTTCCTCCACACCGCAACAGGATTATTCACAGAGATATCTCAAACCTGCCAGGAAACATCCTCCTCCTCGATGCCGATGGCCACTGCAAACACGACTTTGGCTTATGTCGCAGAGGGAATACTTCAGAGCGGCTTAAGACCAAGCCAACTTACTTTTTGTGGCACAATTTTTAACGCTGTACATAGCACCAGAGGTGTTACAGTATTGGGAATCTGGAGCACGTCCCGGGTGGATTAGTGGAGCCAGGCTAGGGTGCTGATCATGTGTGCAGAGATGGATGACAGAAGCTCACGCTCCGCTTTCATGATCACAACGAGGCGAAGAATGTTTGGAGTCCATCATCAGTGCTGAACCAGGGAATATCCATCAAACCTCAGCCCAGGAATGCGGTCAGCATCCTCAAAGCGCGTCCTGAGGAAGAAGCCCATGGATCGTCTCGGCTGTGTGGTGTCCCGAGGGCAAGGAGGAATGCGCATCAAAGCTCACACCCTTTCTTCAGTAATATCAGCTGGTCATGGCTGGAAACAGGAAGATCACTCCTCCGTTTCAAATCCACACAGAATAACTTATCAAAGAGGGACATCAATAGATTTTGACTGTTGTTGCTTAGATTCACCCGTGAGGGAAACTCCAAGCTTTTCATGGGAATTCTCTTAAGCTTCTTCATCCAGTCCATCCAAGAGGAGTTTGATGGTTTCTCAATTTATTAACATAAATATTAACTTTGCTAATCTAATATTAGCATTTATTGTTAATATTATTATTATTATTATTATTATTATTATTATTATTAGTCATACCATTTAAATTTGTCCATTTCTACTATCTACACATGTTTTATATATTGTATCTTCCTCTATATATAATAAGAGGCTGACACATATATTATTTATATATTAGTTTATTTTTATATACACTATATATTATATTTTTATTTTATTTTTATTATTTTAATATGGGCAGCATGGTGGCTTAGTGGTTAGCACTGTTGCCTCACAGTTGGTGCAAGAAAGGTCTTGGGTCTGAATCCTGAGGAGGTCGAGACAGGCTGGGGCACTTTCTGTCTGTGGAGTTTGGCATGTTCTCCCGTGCCTGCGTAGGGGTTTACTCCAGGTACTCAAGTTTCCTCCCCACAGTCCAAAGACATGTACATTATAGGTTGTTTGGTAATTTTAAATTGCCCATAGGAGTGAGTGTTGTTGTGGTTGCTTCTCTGTCTGTGTGGCCCCTCAAGCGGATGTAAGGACTGTCTCAGGAGCATGTACCCTGCCTTTAGCCCGGCCCCATATGTCGCTGGGATAGGCTCCAGCAGACCCCGTCCCCATTTTATATTTTATATTTCATTTTATATTATAATCTAAATTTATTTTTTATCAATAAATAAAATTTACTATATAATTACTGTACTATTTATATTATTTATACATTTATATTCATATTCATATTTATATACATAGATCTCTCTATATATATACATACACACACTTATGACTGATATATTTAGAGAACTACTGGTTTTTTTTCTAATTATTTTGTGTCTTTAATTTACTACTGTTTAATTTTTCCCTATTTTTTTCCTATATATTTTTAACTATATCCCTTATTTTCTAATGTCCACACACTTTAATTTATACTCTTTTCTTTCTCTTCAAATGTAGGACTGATGCGTTAAAATCACTTCACTACATATTAAGTACTAGTGTGATTACATTCAGATGTGATTAATAAAATTTGGAATTTGATTTGAATTTGAATATTAATTGATCATTTTAGCAAGATTAATTTGTACTGTATTGTATTATCAAATAAATAACCTTTTTCCTTTTCCTCATAGAAGACTTATCAATTGTTTTGCTTTTGTTCAAACATCACACGATGTTCATCAGCCAGTGATATTTAAAACTCTTTTATATAACCAAAAAGTCAACAACACTAATACTCTGTCTGGGAAAGAAAAGAGATCTATTGAGACTATCTTATTTCCAAGCTCTAATATATATATATATATAATCAATTACATTAAAATAAATCCATTCCTCTCAAAAATTAATAGAAAGAAATAACAACTTTTTGAATATTAATTAAATTATTATATTAATTTTAATAAAATCATTGTGTTATCAACAGATAATGTCACATCTGTACAACTTCAAAAAAATAGAACAGCTTTAGTGATTAAGAAACAAAATATACTCATAAAATTTGTTAAAAAGATTTATAACAATAGTACAAACAAAGAAATTTTTTTTCACGAGCAACATCAGCTGATTCATAAAAACAGAACATTTTAAAAATAATTTACGTGTAATCTCTCATATCAGAGTTCACTTCATATATATATAATATATTCTATTACACTCCTTTATATTCATTATCTTGCTTGAGCTAAAATAAATTTGTCAGTACTTTATCTGTTCTCTACCACTGTCATATAACACAGTCTTCTATAGCTGTGTTGAAGGTGTTTTTCAGTCTCTGTATGATACTATGTATGTCTATGTGTGTTTCTCAGTTTGGTCTGCAGGTCCAGTACAGAAAAGTTTCACATCTGTCTGTCACATGTTACATTTATTGTTTTATTTGTCATGACACATGATTATTGATACTGCAGTACCTACACTGCTATATTACTGGTCAGTACTATCACTTATTCATGGGGTCTTTGTAAATATTTCATTACAAATATTTGTTTATGACATTTAGGTCTAGCTTGTATCCTCTTTCATACTCAGAAACACATGTAATAAAACACACGTAATGTTGTAATTTTAATAAATGTTAACAAAAATAAAACAACATATGAATGATATCTCTGATATAGATCTAAAATTCTTTTTTGTTATTGCAGTAATTCATCAATTCGTGTATCATTGATTATTATTATTGATAAATATTTTATTAAGTACTGATCAGGTATAAATCGTCACACTGAGACAAACAAAAACAAACTGTAAAAAAACAACCTACATGAAACTTTCTGTAATATTTCTTCAACATTTATTAAATATTATTTAAGTAGTAATAATATACTTATAATTTCATGTGAATTATTATTATTTATTTTTTTATATTTTTTATCTCTGAATAAGATATCTTATATTTTTATTTTATATTCACACAGTTTTCATATTATTATTTCTATCACTCTGTACACTTTTAAGTAAATGTCATCAAACACTCAAATAAGAAATATAACATAAAATATTACTTATATACTCTATTTTTATATTCTCAGTAAAGTATAAAAATATGTAATTCAGTTATCTTAAATGTCTGTTGTTGTTTTGATATTGTCTTGCATCTGCTGTGATAAGAATTTACTTCTTCATAAATTTGTTCTTGTTAATTCTCATCTTGGCTATGACTTTGTGTCACTATCTATCTTAATGTCAGTTTGTATACTTGTCAATGTCTATATTAATACTGTGGCAAACATAAATTTGATTTTCATAATCTGTATCAACAGAAACTGTTTTCTTGTGTGTTTAAAACTTGTTATATGTTCTATTCTGATTATTTAAATAACATTACACTTTGACAATGGCTGCAACAGTCCTAAATGTTTAGATTATTGTGAATTGCTTCTTCATGTGTTCTGAAATGGAAAAATCAAAAATAAAAGGCAAAAAGCAAACATTTGATCAGTGACAAAATCTAAAGTTATCACATGTTTATTGTTAGATAAATAACATATTTAATTATTATGTTAATATTTATTAAAATAAAATCTAATTACTCTAGAGGTAAATAATATGTAATTTTATGTGTGAGACAGTGATAGAATTCACTACAAACTGTCAAAATCATGTATTGTGTTTACACTCCATGTCAACAGAAACAGACAGATAATATCTGTTTATGATCTTAAAAAAAACATCTCTTTGTAAATTGAGTGCATAAATATCTGTAACAGCATTTTTCTGGGTATATATATCAGTATGTTAGTTATAGAAGCTGAATAGATTCTGTTTAAAAATAATCAGAATGATCTATGAGTGCATTCTCTGACAAAATCCTCATTTCTTTTGATCTAAAATGATTATACTTTAGTTAGTTGTGTGCATAAAAATTACTTGTATTTAATATCTCTACCTAAGACAATAGGATGTAAGAAACATTATTCATTAATGGTTGTTGAATTATTAAAGTAATGATCAACATATAATTCCATATTAATGTTGCTGCTGTCCATCTGCACCTGATATTACACAATAGTGATGTAACACACACAGTTCATAAAAGCTTTTTGCTTTTTCTATTCTAAACCCCTGTGGTTTGGTGGATGTGTCTCTGACAAACGTCCTGTGCAACAAGAGATTTATTTTACATTTTCAGCTACAGTGGTTAGTTTAAAAAAATGTTTGTTTAACAGAGGAAATTGAGTCTTACATTATTTCAATTTTATTCACACACAAAATATTAATGGTGAACATTTTTGACTTCATAAAAAGATTTTCTGGTGATCGGCCCCTATTAAACAATAAAGAAAGTAAGACATCTTTTTTATATACATACTTTTTGGCAGAATTTATCATTATAATCAACTTCATTATTTCCTGGATTTTGTATCACCATAGTCCCTAAATGTATGTAAATGCAGGAAATGGAATTCAAATCCCACTATTTAAACCAAATTTACACCTCATGCCAGTATGTTTCCTGTAATTGTCTATCACGGACCATAATCTGCAAGTTTTCTAGATTCTAGAGAATCTGCTAGAGTAAAATGTATAATGACAATGTCTGATGTGGTGAGCAATTCAATTCAATTCAATTCAATTTGTATAGCAATTTTAACAATGGACTTTGTCTCAAAGCAGCTTTACAGGACATAAGAAACATAATACAAAAGTCCAAAATTAATGTTAGAGAAAATCCTCCCCTAGTGAGCAAACCTGAGGCGACTGTGGAAAGGAAAAACTCCCTTATGGAAGAAAACCTTGAACAGAACCAGACTCAAAAGGAACCCCTCCTCATTTGGGTGACACCGAGAGTGTGATTATAAAATTATTATTAACCTGATTATGAACAATGTCCTTTCTACAGTCATATACAGTCAGTGGGAGTTGTGTGATGCAGATACAGCATATGTAGAATGTTGTGTATTAATTAGGAGGTTGTTGTCATCCTCAAAGTCCACATAGGGTTGGCATCTTCGCTTTGAATATCCAAAATCTTCATGAAGCAACTGGAGCTGGTCCATCTCTGGATCCTCGTAGGGTTGGCCTCTGTCTACTGGAGCTGGCACAATCTCTAGATGCCTCGGGATCGGTAGAAAAAGGGAAACAAGTGGAAAGGAATTACACTGTGTTCACTTCTAGGTTCCTGAAATATCATTTCCAGCCCACTGGCTGTTGCACTTACAACATTGTCACAAGAGTATTTAAGGGACCGCCAAAGTCCATTAATCTGTGCTTTGTGACTTCTTGGTGCATGACCCTAAGCCTGCTGTTGACACTGAGTTTTAGCCTGCCTTCCTTTATTTCTGTTTTGCTCAATGTGTTTACACTCATATTGCTTCCGTTGTGTGTGTGTTGTCCAAATGACCAGGTATAGAGCTGTCCTCTGTCCTTTTTGTCTCTGTGTATTGGTTAGATAGTGAGTTAGGGAAGTAAATTGTCTGTTGATTGTATAAGGTAAGCTAGTATGTGGCTTCTTTTCAGTTAGCCTGGAGGGGGTTTGTTATTTGATGCAATTTCCTGGTAAGTGTGTAAATACTGCTTCCACAATGTAGTTGCTGTAATCGTATAAAAGTTGTGCAGGGTGTTTCTTTTATCATCCTTTATCGTACCTTCTGTTACCATCCCATCTCTACGCTAGAGTGTAGCAAGAAGCATGCAGACTTTGGGATCTAGTATTTCAATAACACAACACCAGTCTGAGACACCAGGTGATTAGGTGTGTACAGTAAGGATATGTCCAGAGAAGCTCTGAAGCTGTCATCCAATGAACAAATGATACACACTTCAGTTACCATGTCAGTGTTATTTGTCACTCAGTCATGCTAGTCATGTTTCTTTCTGCAAACCTGTAGTACCAGGTCCTTAGCTCAATACTCGGACCCACAGAGGACGTCTTTAGTATCTCATTGCCAGTACTGACGTATCCACCTCTGCAATCAGCCAACTCCAATTCCCCTGAACCACCATCCAGTGAATGATATGACACGTTATCACAAGCTCAAGCAAATGCCTATTCCTGGCCTCAGATTACAGTCATCTCTTCCCAAGTCAAACACACCCCTTTAAATTGGCTTTAAAAAATCTTGCTCCAGCTCTGTCCCTATGACATTAATAAGCCTTCTCATTATTGCATGGATCGTCATGACCATCCGACGTCTGCTTTGTTTACTCTTTTGGTTTGCTTGGTAAATTGTTTATGTTAACTTAAAAAGTAAAACTGCAGTTTCAGTGGCCAGTGTGTGTTCTGATCCGACAGACGAGCTACTGTTGCTCAAATTGCTGAAGAAGTAAAGGCTGTTTCTGACAGAATACACAGTGCATGATGGATCAGGGCTGTTTTGCCAACAAAATGGGGAGCAACACAAAGCTAGGCAGGTGGTCATAATGTTATGCCTGGATAGTGTACATTGATAATTTATTTTTTTTTTAGAAAGAGCAAATCTCCCAAGCTTTTTAAAAAAAAGAAAAATATAAATGAAATTGTAATCATTAGCAAACTATTTGGATGCATTGTGTCTATAAATGAATAAAACTCTTGCTTGTCTTTGGTGAATTCGGTGTAGTAATGACCACATCACAATCACAACCACTCCTATTCTAATTGATTACTTTCCTATAACAGCACACTGCTCAATTTCTGCTCCTTAACACTTTTCCTGCCGCATTATATGACTTTATGTGGACACAGATATGCTGCATTTATGTCGCATACAAAAGTCATTAATCTACTGGACTCAAAAGCATGCCACATGTTAACCTTTAATGGGGCAGTCAAACCGCATGAACTGCAGCTCTCAACATTTATTGTTTTTTTTCCCTCTACCACTTGCGGTGTCATAAAATAGATGTGACCAGATCAGAGCTCTCAGTGTGTCTCCACTGCAGCCATACTTAGCAGCAAAGAATTTTTCATAGATGACAAGCTGCTCTTGGAGAAATCCACATAGAAAATTGAAGTACATCTGAATACTTTGTGTACACGCAATGGATTTTTTAAAATTATGATTATAGCTTTTATGTAGGTTAAAAAAACATATAATAAGTTCTATTCCTGTGGTCCTTCATTTGTCATTGTGCTTACAATTGTTAGTAAATAAAACCTTGTGTGATGTAGATGTATGTAGCAAATCATATTAAAAAATAGATTATTTTCCCCAGCTGTATGCTGACACAATCAGAGGTGGTAGTTAAATGAGCTCATACAGAGAATCCTTGTCTTCATAGAGGACATAGTAAAGCAGTTAATATAGGAGTTTGTGGAGTGAAAGTGGGAAACTTAAATCAGTCTAGCACCAAAATCTTAACTGAGATAGTTACCACAATAACATTAACTGCATTTTATTCTGACAGATACATATGTATTTATTCATTTTTCATAGTAAACGTTTATAAGTAGCCATGTTGCCAGATTCAACTCCATCGTTACATTTATGATTCGCTTTCTAACCTATAAAAAATCTCTCTGGCAAAGGCTTCTACAAGACAGTACTTCAATACTGATATAGAAAGGCCCATTTTTACCATTTTTTGCTGCTGTGTTTTACACAGTTTGGAAAGAAACATAGCATCAGTCTCTATACCTCTCTTTCTCTAACCCAGAATGAACTGAAGAGCCATCTGCAGTTACAGGTGAGCTGTGATCACATGACTAGAAGCTTTTCAGTCATCTTTCCAAAGGTGAAGCTCTAACAGAGCCTTTGTGTAGTCTGAAAATAAGCCAGAGATTAGAATTGTAACTGTAAAAAGAACTGAAATGCATCTCACATACCATAGGTTTTCAAGTGGGTTGAAATCTGGTGGAAATAATATAATCATCATACATTAAAGATGAAAACTGGTAGTTTGGCCATAAAGAAATCCAACACTTGTGCACCAGCAATTAGGTTGTGCCAGTGATGGTCTAATGCTAATCATTTTGCTAGCTTTTATTTTATTTTTTTTTTAAGAATTAGTCATTTTGTTTAATATGGCCTGAACAAAAAACCTTCATGCTACATGCTCTAATGATGCTTTATCTATTTGGGATGCAGACTTGGATCTGGCACGACATCTAGCAATCTGAATATGAAGCTAAATCCATGTGTAACATAATGGCAATAAAGAAAAAAGAAAAATCTTGTATGGGGCTCCCTACAGTCCCTTCACCTTGAAATGGTGAAATTGCAACCATAGAATACTTCTATTAAACCCCTACCAGTGAAGACATGTGTAATTAGGCTATGAGAGCTCTACTCACGCTCCACACTCATGAACTGAAGAGGGCTTTTTCTGAATGCGCTGTTATGTGTGTGATGACATCACATGACACGTCTCGACACAACACGTAGAAAACCTGCTGTAACTTTGAAAAACTGCAAGCTTTTCTGAATTCTGTCATTTGCTTGATTTTGTGTTTATTTCTGCCATCGCAAAATTTCAAAAGCCTTTAAAACTTGTATAATGGACATGCTACATAATCTAGACTAATAATAAATGGCTCAATTGTTTAAGGAGTCTTCAGGACAGAGGAATTTGCACTTTTTGGTTTTTCTGTAATATTTTCTGTTGGCTTATTGACCTCAAGAGAGAGAAAAAACAGAGTTTGGTGATGAAACGATCGTTTATGGCTTTTAACTAACTTGTCTCGTAGCCGTTCCACACATCAAATGAAAAAATCTCAATCTCACCTAATTTATTTGCACACATCTGTTTCAGGATTACTGTTAAATTGTTGGAAAAAAGTTTACAGCAAAGCACACTGTCACACCCCTGAGGTTCAACACAAGCATTTTACATGTCTTTTGATTTATGTGGAAGTGTCTGTTGTATGTCTGGGGTTAAATAATAAAGTGTGTTTCTTTGCCCTCTGCTTGTTTAGCAATGGTCTGTTTGGCCCCTTTGAGACGAGGCTGAAATGCACGTTGCTTTTAGTGGGCCTGATTTTTCTGAGGAACTTTTTAATTGAGTTTAAAAATGATGTCAATGACATTAAAAAGGCTTAAAACGCCATAAATTAAGTCGAAAAGAGTTATAAGGTTCTGTAAAATATCAAGAAAGTCCATATATGATGACATTTAGCTTATTAGCCGAATAATAGACTCTGACAGGATGTAGCTTTTTTCAGAGGACATTTTCTGTATATTTTCTGTGTTCTGCACCACTTTTCAGCGCCACAGGTTAATCTACAGTAAAATAATTAAATAAATTATATTTAAGCATTCATAATGAAATGAATGCTTCATTTTAGTGTAGTCAGTTTTTGTTCAGATGACAGACAGCTCGCATTTTAGTGCGCTCTTTCTATGTCTTTATAGCGCAACAGATTAAGTCAGATTCTCAAACAAATGACTCATGAACCGGTTCTCTAATGAATCGCTCATAAATACTCGCAAATCAAGAGTTAGTTACAGAAGTGTTTGAACGAGTCTAATGAACCCGTCAACAATTGGTGTGCAACGTGACCAGGGTGGGATTGGCTTTAAGTTCCCATATGACCGTCTTTAGGATAAGCAGACGTACATAACATAATATGGATAGAATTTTAATGGTTTGTACACATTTTATCAACAAGATTTACCAAGTTTTTTTTGTGTATTTCTTACCCTCAGAATGGCAAGTCCGAGTATGAACGCCGAACCTCTTAGGTGCAAGTGCGTGGAAACTTGCACAATCCGAAGAGGCTCAACATTTATTATTAAAGATAATAAAGTGGAAATAGCCGCTTATAACATGATCCCTATAATCATCACTGACAGTCTGTATCCTCGACTTCTGAATAGGACACAAAATAAACATATATGAAAGGTTTAACAAACTGTTCATTCTTTTATGATGTGACTTACGTGAAGTTTGTTGGTTTGTTCAAGGCTGTGGAACTACAACAGCTTTGGGTCTTTGGATAGACTGGGGTTCCTGATGTTCCAGCCTTCATTAGATTCCTATGGACTTGTGTGGACATTTCAGGAAACTCGTCGTCAGAAATAATCACAACGTCGTTTTCTAAATAATCAGCAAAACATAAAATATTAACTTAATATGCAAGATACATTTTAGGCTCACAAAACAGATCTAAGAGACAAGGTGAAATTAGCTAGAAGCATAACAGGATTCTCTTTGTGGAAACACCCCAGACCAGAGACTGAGTTCTTCTGGTGTTTGTGCTTTCAGGTCAACAAATAAATAGCTGTAAGATCTAGAAGTAGCATCTTAAACATTCTAAAAAGTACTTGCTGTTACCAGGATACATTTGAGGAGCTAGTTCACTGATCTGTAATTTATCTCTAGGGTTTTTAAAAGAAGCATGAAGTTGGCATTTAGGTTGATTGCTCTACTTGCCTTGCCTCGAAAGAAGAGATTCTGAATCAGATAAAGAACCGAGAGGTTACGATGATGTGTGTATTTTGTTAAAGCCTTTTCTACTTTATCGTTTTTACTCGCAGATTCCATCAAGTCAACCATTACCAGTAAATTTGCTTTGGGAAATAGTTCATCATCACACAAAGAATCAGGGATTCCTTCAAGAAATGTTATGTTTATTCTCCCAATCAATTCATCATACAGAGTTTCCCAACATGTCTAACACCATACAATGTTTTCAGGAACTAGCGACATCGGGCAGTGATTTTAAATTGACAGCTTCAGAATTGTTGTAATTTAAAGTGATACCTTTAGCCTTCATTGAGGTTTTACCTTTTGTACCTGTGGTACTGTATGAGGACGTCAGGAGTAGCAGAAGTATGTCAGAGTGGTGCAGGACATGTATGATAGGAGCAGGACAGTGGTGAGGTGTGCTGTAGGTCAGACAGAGGAGTTCAAAGTGGAGGTGGGACTGTATCAGGATGGACCAGTTGTCAGACGAGGTCAGACAGGAGTCTCCTTGGACAATGATGTTTGCAGAGGACATTGTGATCTGTAGTGAGAGCAGGGAGCAGGTGGAGGAAAACCTGGAGAGGTGGAGTAAGTCAGTCGTAGTAAGACTGAGTACGTGTGTGAATGAAAGGGAGGGAAGTGGAACAGTAAGGTTACAGGGTGAAGAGGTGAAGGTGGTACAGAAGTAATGGAGAGTGTGGAAAAAAGGTAAAGAAGTGAGTGCAGGCAGGTTGGAATGGGTGGAGAAAAGGTGTCAGGAGTTCTGTGTGATAGAAAAAGATCAGCGAGAATCAAGAGGAAGGTGTACAAGACAGTGGTGAGACCGGCCATGCTGTATGGTTTGGAGCGTCACTGAAGAGACAGGAGTCAGAGCTGGAGGTAGCAGAGCTGAAGATGTTGAGGTTCTCTTTGAGAGTGACAAAGGGCAGAACAGGCACCCACAGACTTCGAGGTGATAAAACTTTGGAAAATTACTTCGGTATCATCAAAGCCAGAGGCTGAAAGTTATGAAAAATGATGGCAGGGTGACCGATCGGGTACGTCTTAGTCTTATTTACGTACGGTATAGAGATGTAAAATCATAATAATCAATTCTCTCACCTGGCTGTGCTACATAATGTAAATGCAACACGTTAGTGGTCTCAAAATCATAAGACATTTCTCACCGATTTCTTCTACTTTAGCCGGTGGTATAAAACAGCTATGTTTAGTGTCACTGTCGAGTTTTTCTCAGCAGAGTTTACATTTAACCTTAGAACATGGTTTAAAAGGGTTCTGTGGTACCACAATTACACTTACGACAGTAGAACCCTGTTTAACAGAAGGAATATTCACCATCGCTACTATTCACTGTAGCTTTGCTTTATTTCTATATTGAGCTGTAAAATAGAAGGCTTTACGATGTAAATTCATAGTATTAGTTTGATTTCTTTTGAACTCTACACTACAACACCAGTAGGACACTCATGTCTCACCACTTTGTAGTTCTGCTCCACCCTGTACATTCTGCTATAATATAATCATAATATTTTCTCTGTGTAATATAATGTACATATTGTTAATTTTATAGATTAACAGATGTACACTTCCTAGTCTATCTATCATTACAATATTTTTTCATGTATGTACCTGTACTTTACAATGACAAAGTTGTATGTATGTATGTATCCATCTATCTATGTTGAAAGGTATGAGAGAATGTTGGAATAAATTCATACCTGGGTTGTTTGGAAATAAATGATCTGGGGTAGGGTTGTTTCACTCTCCTCTGAAATTGACTTCAACTTCTAAATATGAATCAGACAGCAGATACCAACATAAGCTATTGAAGAACAATAGATCAGTTTCATAAAATGACTTTCTGGGGGTTTTGGGTTTGGCCTTTTCACCTTTCTCTTTTGTAAAATAGTTTTCATTTACAAAAGACAGGAACAAACAAGTAGGATTTAATAGGATTTTTTTTTATGTTGAAATGTCTAAAAAATAATAATAATAATAATAATAATAATAATAATAATAATAAATAATAATAATAAAATTACAACCTCTTTTAGAAAATCAATATAGGGCCCTAGGGGTCAATATACAATAGCATGAGCAAGGGTTAGCGGATCCCCCCCCCACCAAAAGTGCAACATTAAGAACAAGCACTTCAAATGATTTAAACCTGAATCCTGTTCTCTGAGTAAAAGTAAGAAAATCGCTATAGATAGCTACAGCACCACCTCCATGACCAGTCTGACAGGCTCATGCTTATAAACATATCCTGATGGGGTAGACTCATTTAGATCAATATAGTCAATTGGTTTGAGCCAGGTTTTGATAAGGCAGAGTGCATCAAGACTTATCTGATCATTTCTTTTACAGCAAGTGCTGTGGGTGTGAGCGAGCTAGTTGCGAGTGAGCTGTTGAATTATGACAAGATTTCTAGATCTTAGTGAATTTAGTCTTTGGTCTCACTATTTGAGGAATGGACGTGGTTTCTGTAGAATGGGCTACATGTGCACTTGTATCCATTAAGTTAATTGACGATAACTGTTGTAATTGCGACTTGATATGACTTACCAGTCAGACAGCTTGTAGCATCCTGGAGATGTTGTCCAACAGGAGTTCCGCTCCAACTCTGCTGGGGTGCAGCCCATCAGTGCGGAAAAGCCTGGGACGCTCCCAGAAAACATTCCAGTTATCAACGAAGAGCATGGTTCTTAACACCATGACTGTAAATATTCATTTAAAGCAAATAATCTACTGAAGCTCTCAATTCCTTGTTGGTATGTGGGAAGCAGTCATGACTGGTTGCGCTGGGCCTGGGCAAAGAAACACATGGAGTTGAGGTGGTGGGAGTATTGGTTTTGCAATGATTCCAGTGTACCATTGTGCTCTTATAGCTGAGCATGCTTCACCTGTAGGCCGCAGATCTGCTCCTCCATGGCCTCCAGTTCCAACTCCACCAAATGTAGCTGAAACGTGTCCTCACCTGCACTCAAAAGATAGACACACAACCCACAGTGTTTAAAGCAGCGAGTACAACAAAGATAATCGGTGTGAGGGTTGATAAAAGATGACACTTTTAGACTGTATATCTCTCTGGCTCCATTAAAGACCTAAAAACAGAAATCTATTGTACAACATCTCACCTCACCTCTAATGTTTAGGCAGACCCTCCAAATGTGCCATTTGACACACCAGCACCAACTGAGGGTTCCTTAGGTACCAAACTATAAAACTTAATTTAATTGATTTATGTCACTATATAAAAGATATATAAAATGCTAAATCATCGTCAGTCTAAAGCCGATAGGTTCCGAAACAGACTCGGCTGCACTCGGGCCGCTGCTGCTAGCCTACTGCCCAAAACAATCATGTTATTAGTGCAAATAAAATCAAATTACTTACCCGGGCTTTTTCATGTCTTTCCTCACACTGTTTGTGATGCAATCTCGACCGCTCCATCTTTCTTTTAAACCACTTTAAACCATCCTGGTAGGTAGAAAAGTTTCTTGAGAAAATGAGAGCTTGTTTTTCTCTTGTTGTTCATGGAGAGCTCTGATTGGATAATCACTAATTGGTTGATAACTTGGTGGGGGAGGGGCGAGCTCTGTCTTAACCATACAGGCAAAGTGAAAAGTGGCTTGGAAAAGTGCAGCTCAAACAAATCACACTGACAGATTTTATTAAATTAAAAAGTTATTTAATGCTCTCTCTCTCTCTCTCTCTCTCTCTCCACACACACACAAACATATATAATAATAGCACAGGGTATTCAGATGAAGTGCTTCTCAAGCCAATAGAGTGCTGCAATTCTGTAGATATGAAGGATGAGGTCAATCTCATGTTATTCCAGTGCATTTCACATCTAGGCCTTCACTGGTGTCCTTCATTGAATTAATCCACCGCTATACCATCATTATGACGCCACCATGGGCGTCACTAGGCCATTTTCTACTCAGCCCTCCTATAATTCTGCGATTCTCCATAAACTGTACACAAATTCGTGATCGCCTCAGTCCCCTTTAAATTTCATATGAACATGGCGGCAGACTTCAGCTCATTGCATTGATACAAAAAGGCACCAAAGCATGTAAACATTAGACATCATTCTCACACACTCCAGACTGGTTCTTATGAAAAGTATCTAGACAACAATATCAAGTATGGTGTCATTTCTCATCAGCCACAGCTACAAGCTACGGGCTAAAAGTGAACATGTTATACACTCACCGGGCTTTCGACAAGAAAACAAGCCCAATATTTCATACGGCTTATAGGACGTTGTGGCTAATTCATTTTAATTCACTTATTTAAAAGAAAAGTGTTTCAATACATATTTTCTAATGGTGACTCTATGCTCTTGCTACGGTAGGTCGGGGTTCGAGTCCCAGGTGTACCAACATGGCCAGGTAAGAAATGTAAAAAATAAACAACACGCAAATAAATCCAATAAAAACGTCATAAGATACATGTGTGTGTTCGTCATGTAATCTATATCAATGTGTAATGTAGTGAGTGACAGGAGGACATCACAGAGATATCGGACTTCCGGGTCTTCATTTTACTTTTTTTTTTACTTTTTTTTTACACATTAACTTTTTTGTGTAATCTCTTCATCTGAATAAATGACTATTTATATGAAGCCATGTGCCAATTGTTATTATTATTATTATTATTTTTATTATTATTATTATTATTATTATTATTATTATTATTATTATTATTATTTTATTACCAGTCTGTATCTTTTCTAAACCATGTTGTCCTAAAAAGCACAATTCAACTTCAGTTCATGAAATAAACATGTCTCTTGTATCCATGGTGGGAGTTCATTTATTTTACATACGTCTTAATATTGCAGATGAATGATTTTCGCGTTTTCTATAAAAAAGTTTTATTTTTGCTTTAGAAGACAGTTTTTTGTTCATATTTACACCTACAGTAGAAAGTAAAACTCACATTTACTCACATTTCTGGTTAGGAACTAGGCATTTTTTAGGCATTGTAGTTAAAATATGAATTGTGTAATTATGCAATATTTTCAAACGCAACTTCACCCAGAACCCAGCAATTAAAGTAAGGGTATTTTTATAACGTGCTCACACTCCTGAACAGCCAGTTCTTTCAAAATGCACTTGAATTTACACAACATGAAATAAAGTAAATAGGGCAGCACAGTGGCTTAGTGGTTAGGACTGTTGCCTCACAGTAAGAAGGTCTCCCCATGCCTGTGTGGGTTTACATTAGGTTGATTGGTAATTCTAAATGTGAGTGTGAGTGTCTATCTATATGTGGTCCTGCGATGGACTGGTGACCTGTCCAGGGTGTACCCCTGCCTTTCACTCTATGTGCGCTGGGATAGGCTCCACCATAAAGTGGGTATAGATGATGGATGGAAATAAAGTAAATACTAGATTTTAAAAAACCCACAGAGCAGTGAGACATGCATTTGGAGAACCTGAGAAAATGCAGTTTAAAATGAACAACTGATTACAGTTGTTCATTTTAAACTGCATTTTCTCAGGTTCTCCTGAGGGACAGGGAGCTTAATGTACAGGGAGCTTACTGTAACTACCTTCATTGTCATCTGTATGGCTTTTTTATGGCATCTTTTTATAGCTGTTGTTGCAGTATGTACAAATTATATATTTGGTCCAGTGGAAAGGTAAGAACATCATCTGGTACTAATTTATTTTTAATGTAATGATTTGAAATGTTTAGATAAAAAGGCAAAACCTCATTGTAATAAAGCTGAGCATCACTTTTAAAATGAAAACACATATATATACATATAAATACATAAGCTTATACACTATTTTGTCAAAAGTTTTGGGACCCCCCCCCCAAAAAAATAAATAAATAATTGAATTCAGGTGTTCCAATCACTTCCATGGCCCCATTTGTATAAAATCAAGCACCTAGGCATGCAGACTGCTTCTACAAATATTTGGGAAAGAATGGGTCGCTCTCAGGAGCTCAGTGAAATTAAGCGTGGTACAGTGATCAGCTGCCACCTGTGCATTAAGTCCATTCGTGAAATTTCCTCACTACTAAATATTCCATACTGTTAGTGGGAACAACAGTAACTCAGTCCATGAAGTGGTAGTCCATTTAAAATCACTGATCGGGGTCAGCGCATGCTGAGGAGCACAGTGCACAGAAGTCAGCAACTTTCTGCAGAGTCAATAGCTTCAGACCTCCAAAAGTTGCGTTGCCTTTGGATTAGCTCAAGATCAGTATGTAGAGAGCTTCATGGTACGGGATTTCATGGCCGAGCAGCTGCATCCGAGCCTTACATCACCAAGTGCAATGCAAAGCGTCGGATGCAGTGATGGGAAGCACGCCGCCACTGGACTCTAGAGCAGTGGAGACGTGTTCTCTGGAGTGATGAATCAGAGCAGAGACTGTGAGCCAGGCCTTCTCATTTGTGAGGCCTGACCTCACAAATGCGCTTCTAGAGCAATGGTCAAAAATTCCCATAAATTCCCATACCCATCACTGGGAGTCACTGTCTGCCACAGGTATTGAGTTTGGGCCTGTCAAATCAAAAATACTGAGTGATGTTGAAAATAGTGATGTGAATTCGGAACATTTTCAAATTGATATGTCAAGTGAAATAAGTGTCACAACATGGGTTACACTTAATGGGTTTTTTAAATAAATGATAATATGACTAACAGAGGAATAGTACAATTAAATGATCTTGTTATTAAAATATATAATTATTGTTAATGTGTTAAAGAAGCGTTCTTCTCTGGCTAACTTTAAGGGGGCGGCATCCCAGCGCCCCCTACTGACCGGCCGCCACTGCCCAAATTTCATTGGAACACCTCTTCCTCTGGCCCTTCTTCCATGGCCTCTTACTCTCCTTCCATGCCTTTAACCTCTTTGATCCATGCTTGCAAATAGCAACACAGAGGTGGCAAGGTGGCATCTTTTATAGATGGAAGAGGACTGATTGCTGATTGAAAAGTTTCACACAGGTGCAAATTGATATGTCAAGTGAAATAAGTGTCACGAAATGGGTTAAACTTCATGGTATTGAGTATCACACAGGTCTTGTTGTTTGCACTGATTTTGTACATGAGATGCCAGTGTTCAGTAAGATTGTCTGTATCTTTCTGAGAAATTAAGTGTTTTTTTGTGTATCAGAAATGGAGTGGAGCATTTTCATGCTTTTAATGTTGTTGACCAAGTGAATAATGTTTCATTTGTATCACCTCATGAGTTGAGATACTTCAAGCCCTTTGATATCCAAATGTCTTATGCTACACACTCATTTTACTATGTTGTGCCATATGGCTGTATTGTATAGGGCAACAGTGAGGTATCTCATCATTTTGGTTGGTACTGTACCATACAGGGTCATTGTGCAGGGTTTTTGAGCGCACTGCTTTGTCAAATTTAATACCTTTGTTAAAGGAAAAATAAATATTTTTGTTCATTGCAGGACTTTTTGGAGAGAGGATTGCACATGGATGACAGGATAGTTACACTAACAGATTCATTTTAACTCTTAATAGTGTTAATCCAAGTGCACCATGTTTGTGAGATTGTGTGCAAATCTTGCATCCTGTGTACCAAATAAGTAATGTATCTATGGTGTTATCAATTTCCCCATCCTTATGGATTACAGAAGTAAGGATTACAGATGGTTATTCCTACCCTGCTATAATACAGTGTTGGAGGCATAAAAATGATCTACTTTAGGTATTTGTGCTGCACAGAAAGTTAGCACCAGGAATGTAAATATTTTAATTTGTTCATTAACTTAAGGTGGTTGTTTATGCATGAAAGACAATTATTAAAGTAATGATCAACATTTTCATATAATTCCATATTAATGTTGCTGCTGTCCATCTGCACCTGATATTACACAATAGTGATGTAACACACACAGTTCATAAAAGCTTTTTGCTTTTTCTATTCTAAACCCCTGTGGTTTGGTGGATGTGTCTCTGACAAACGTCCTGTGCAACAAGAGATTTATTTTACATTTTCAGCTACAGTGGTTAGTTTGAAATAAAAGTTTGTTTAACAGAGGAAATTGAATCTCATATTATTTACATTTTATTCACACACAAAACATTAATGGTGAACATTTTTGACTTTATAAAATGATTCTCTCAAGTCTTGCTGATCGGCCCCTATTAAACAATAAAGTAAGACATCTTTTTCATAAAATAGTTTAGTAGCCTACTATTCACTTTGGCAGAATTTATCATTATAATCAACTTCATTATTTCCTGGATTTTGTATCACCATAGTCCCTACATGTATGTAAATGCAGGAAATGGAATTCAAATCAAAAACATTTTACCCCATTTTGTGCCCCCCGAACACTTCTCAAACCAAAGTTACACCCGTGATTGAAGGTAATTATTAAATCACACACAGACAGACACACACACCCACACGCACACCCATACACACACACACCCACACGCACACCCATACACACACACACACACACACACACAAACAAATGAGCTAAATACAGTTTGATTATTTTTTTAAAATAAATGATAATATGACTAACAGAGGAATAGTAGAACTAAATGATCTTGTTATTAAAATATATAATTATTGTTAATGTGTTAAAGTAGTGTTCTTCTCTGGCTAACTTTAAGGGGGCGGCGTCCCAGCACCCCCTACTGACCGGCTGCCACTGCCCAAATTTCATTGGAAACTTGAGCTCTATTTTGTCCTCTAGCTGCAGCTCCTCCAGTACGCATGCAAACATCTCTTCCTCTGGCCCCTCTTCCATGGCCTCTTACTCTCCTTCCATGCCTTTAACCTCTTTGATCCATGC
Organism: Hemibagrus wyckioides; assembly: GCF_019097595.1. Taxonomy (NCBI): domain Eukaryota; kingdom Metazoa; phylum Chordata; class Actinopteri; order Siluriformes; family Bagridae; genus Hemibagrus; species Hemibagrus wyckioides. The sequence continues at coordinate 8,953,629 of NC_080729.1, read as the reverse complement.
TTGCAAATAGCAACACAGAGGTGGCATCTTTTATAGATGGAAGAGGACTGATTGCTGATTGAAGAGTTTCACACAGGTGCATTAAATATTCATAATTATGCAATTTCTATCTATTAGCTGTTAATAGATTTTTTCCAACAACAACAACAACAACAACAACAACAACAACAACAACAATAATAATAATAATAATAATAATAATATAGTATTATTAGTTAAAATAGACATTATTATACTATATATAATGATCCATAACATCTGGTCATGTAAAAACTGCCTTTAAGAGAGCAAGGGTTATCCTCATACTGAAGAAAACCTGCTCTGGATCCCTCAGACGTCAGTAGCTACAGACCGGTATCACTTTTTTTCTTTCAAAATATCTGAACACATTGTTTATAATCAGTTGTATGACTATCTCCTGCAGAATAACCTCCATGATCCCAACCAGTCTGGCTTCAAAGCAGTACATTCCACAGAGACTGCCCTTTTGGCGGCTACTGAGAAACTACATGCTGCTAGATCAGCCAAGCTGTCATCGGTCCTCATCCTCCTCGACCTTTCTGCAGCATCTGACACAGTTAACCACAAGACTCTTGTCCCTCAGGAGTCTTGGAATTTTTGGAACAGCATGGGAATGATTTGCTTCCTATCTGGATGGTCGCTCATATCAGGTAACATGGAAGGGATTGACATCTGTTCCATGCAGACTTTCTCCTGGTGTCCCACAAGCTCCTCTCCTTTTCTCCCTCTACACTCACTCTCTTGGCAAAGTTATATCCTCACATGGGTTTTCATACCACTGCTATGCCGGTGCCACCTTATTTTCACAACTTATTTTCTCCTTCTCTCCCTCAGATACAATGGCATCTACTCAGATATCAGCGTGTCTGGTGGACATTTCATCTTGGATGACAGCTCATCAGCTGAAACTCACTTTCAGCAAAACTGAACTGCTGGTCATCCCAGGTGATCCCTTGCCCAGGATCTTGCATTGTCTCTGAAAAACTCCATGGTCTCCCCTTCGGCCACTGCTCGCAACCTTGGGGTAACCATGGACAATCAGTTATCCTTTTCCTCCCATGTTGCTAATGTGACATGCTCATGTTGGTTTCATCTGTACAACATCAGAAGGATTCGACCATTTTTATCCACAGAGGCTACTCAAGTGCTTGTTCAGTCTCTGGTCATTTTGAGACTGGACTACTGCAACTCTTTAATGGCAGATCTTCCTCTTAATGCAATTCATCCACGGTAAATGATCCAAAATGCAGCTGAACGACTTGTTTTCAACCTGCCTAAGTTCTCCCACACCACCCCACTGCTGCGTTCTTCCACTGGCTTCCAGTAGCTGCACACATCAGATTCAAAACACTGATGCTGGCCTACAAAGCCAAGAATGGACCAGCACCATCTTACCTCAAAGCTCTTATTACTCCTCACACTGCACCTCACTCCCTCTGATCCACTAGCACTGCCCGACTGGTCCCATCATCTCTCAGGGTAAAAGGTAGGCATACATCTAGACTCTTCTCTGTTCAGGGACCAAGGTGGTGGAATGAACTTCCCCTAGATGTCCGTACAGCCGAGTTGCTGACTGTCTTCAGACAACGACTGAAGACCTACCTCTTCCTGAAACACTTAAACTAGCTCTTATTTTCCCCCATTTTTATGTATTGTTATATGTTATATGTATATATTTTAAAAAACAAAAAATAAAAGCAGCAACAGCTCAGTTTTAAGCTAATAGTATCCTAAGTCTGTAACCTACTGAACTAGTTTGTTTTGTGTGTCCTGTCCCGTGCTTAACTTCTTCAGGTTGGTCCACTCCGTACTCCAGCCCGGGCTTTCCTGATGATCCAGCTTCTACCACCACTAATCAGTAATGGTGTCCCTATAAAGCTGGGACAGAAGCCAGTACCAGGAGCTTGATTGCTCACTTCACATTTGGTGTTTGTGTTGTGTGTAGTTCCGTGTCGTGTTTCTGCTTCAATCTGGTTTCAATCCTTGCTTGCCTTGACTTTGAGGCTGATCTATGCCCTGTTTTGGTTTTGGCTGCCTTATTTGTATATACTCTCGCCTGTGAATGTAAATATTGCTACATTATCTATATATCTGGTAGTCAGTTATATTATTACTGTATAATACTATTAAGTATTATTAGTTAAAATAGACATTATTATACTATATATTGCAACCATAAAACAGCAGCAATAATAATAATAATAATAATAATAAATACATTTTTATTTTTATTCTTTTATAATTGTATTATTTCATTTTATTTTTTTTAATTATTATTAAATAATCCATAAATCGAGTTTCTATGCAGAAACCCCAATCCCAAGATCAGACAATCCCACGTGAGGTCTCGAGCCCCGGTGTCAGAACCTGTGCACGTGTCATGGTGGGCGTGTCCTGTTGTTCAAAGAACTGTTTATTTCTGTTTAAACTGTCTCCATGGTGATAGCGCGTCACGTGGAACGATTTTAAATCAAACCACAACATTGAGTTGGTGCTTGACTTTGGATAAACAACAGCAATCAAGACCACAGAAAGCGATTAGAGAAGAACAAACCCAAAGGACTAAAGAAAGCAACTGGAAAAGAAGAAACCCATGGACTTTAGACGATTTCTCCCGGATGTGACAAATTTTCCTCTCCGCAAGATCGGCTGTGCTGCGGGGCTGCTCGCTGTCTCTGCAGGTGCGGGTTACTTCGTGTACCGCTACTTTCAGAGACGCAGCACAGCTACCGACCACACTCAGCCAGCTCACAGTAGGATGATTTGACTTTAATATCATAGTGTTTTTACAATAAATCATGTTTAAGTTACACTGTGTTACAGTCTAATGTTATCTAGTTAATCAGCGATATCCTCTTCTGCCGCGAATTAGCCTAATGCTAGTTACCTTGCTAGCGAACTCGGCCATAGGAATAAACTACACAGCAAAATACTTAACCGGATTGATAACACTGACTTAAGAATTTATTTTATTTCGGCAGTAAAATGTTTACCTCACTGGTCGGTCACTTTTAACAATAATGACCACTGGTTTTAGACAAAATCATGCTTAGTCTAGTGATTAGCTAGCTCTCGCGCACGGACTTTTCGCTAGCTCTCGCGCACGGACTTTTACCTCTTTAAATTTCGGTGTAATTTTTGGCCTAATGTTATTTATCTAGAGAATTTGTCTGTGTTTCATTATTACACAAATTCCATGTTAAATTAATGTACCTTTTACATGTCATTAATGTCTTTTTGTTACAAATGTCTTATCTGCCTTTAGAATGTAGCTAATCGTGTCATTTCCACAATATCATAGTGAGTATAAAGATAGTTAGATTGCTGAACTCGGTCTCTCTCTCTCTCTCTCTCTCTCTCTCTCTCCATTTAAGATTACTAAATAAAATAATTAGAAAATGAATCTGCTTGCCATCACTAATCTATCATTTGTGTGTGTGGGAAACACTGGTCTAACATTAGCTACACTGCTAACAAACCTGGCTATATAGCTGGGGAGCTAAATATTGTATTGTGTAGAATAAAACATTAAAATCAGTAGATGGCTAAATATTCTCATTTATTATTAATGCCTGATTTTAATTGAATAGTTAGCTGAATGCTAATGCACTTGAAAACATGGCTACCCGTTTTAAGCTCTCAACACAATACAATATTTCTCCTAGTTTTACCTACTAGTTAATAAACTTGGCTATTGGTTGTAAATGTATGATAGAAAAAGTTAGTTGTAATTGAAGTCATTATTCTGAGTCACAGAAAACTCCTTTTTTACAGACTCTGTGGATGTGCTGGGAGAATCACCTGATACTCCCTCTGTCCTCCAGGTAAGTGTCCGCTAAATAGTCCGATTTTAACTACATTTCAAACTTTTAGGCTGCTACTAACTGTGTGTCTATGTCTGTCTATTAAGGTCGATGAGCCCAAAGTGCTGATTTTTACCGGTGACCCTCACAGTGACACTTCAGCTGTCAGTCTGGTAACCAAATCTACAATTTATTTACAAAGATGACCGCAGGATTGTCCATGTGACAGAATGTTAGATGTGTTAGTATGAAACTGCTAGAATGAGAAACACTTGTGAATTTTTTGCTCTACTTTTCACAGCCTCCCAGTGCTGGTGAGCTGAACAGAGCCTGGTGTGAACTTCAGGTTCAGTCTCCGGACTCCATCAGCTCCCAGTCTGAGGTACTGTACAGTGCTGCAGCTGAGACACACACACACACACACGTCTTTACAAGTTTGAATGTTTATTTTTGTTGTTCTCTTTCTAGTCAGTGGAAATCAAGAGAGACCACCTCAGGATATTAAGGGGTCCAGAGAGTCAACCCTGTGAAACCACAGAGACGTACCCCTTGCATCATGAGGTAATCAGTCTTTATTACTCTGATGAAGAGATTTGACAGTAGTGAGTATTATATGCATGCTTTTTTTTAATAGTTCTTGAGTTTCATCTAATTGTCATTTATAGGTATTCTCTTATGATGACACTGAAGACTCGTCCACTGACATGCAGGTAAGGGATTATTCATTGTGGTGTGATAAAATTTTGTTAACTGCAGTGACTAATTGTGTTTGTGTGTGTTAAGGCTGTTGAGGCAAACCTGCAGCTGCAGTCCACTGAACCTCAACAAGACACTTCAACTGTCAGTCTGGTAACCAAACCTACAATTTATTTACAAAGATGACCGCTGGATTGTCCATGTGACAGAATGTTAGATGTGTTAGTATGAAACCGCTAGAATAAGAAACACTGGTGAACATTTTGCTTTACTTTTCACAGCCTCCCAGTGCTGGTGAGCTGAACAGAGCCTGGTGTGATGATCAGGTTCAGTCTCCGGACTCCATCAGCTCCCAGTCTGAGGTACTGTACAGTGCTGCAGCTGAGAGAGACACACACACACACACACACACACACACACCTTTACAAGTTGTTTTGTTTTGTTTTTCGATTTCTAGTCAGTGGACATTAAGATCCATATAATGTTCTGTGTTTTAATATAAAACTCTTGTGATATGAAGCACTTGTGATCTTTTTGCTCTGCTTCAATGTTCACTTTTGTGAATTGGGGTTGTAGACGTTGAGCTTTATCTAAATGTTATTTGCAGGATTTCTCTCAATTTAAGGACACTAAGGACCTTCTTACTGGAACTCAGGTAAGGGCTTATTCATTGTGACTTTACAAAATGTTGTTAACTGCAGTGACTAATTTTGTGTGTTTGTGTGTGTTAAGGTCGCTGAGCTGTATGATGAGCCGCTGCCCACCGCTTCTGGTGATGACCCTACAGCTTTCGTCCTGAATGAGTGTAATTCAGAGGAGAGCAGAGAGGATGAGGAGCTACAGCCTGAGAGAAAGAGCCTGGAGGACTTCAACTTCCTCAGTGTGCTTGGAAAGGGTACATACGGGAAGGTGATTTTGTCCGAGCTCAAAGGCACTGATGAGGTGTATGCGCTGAAGTTTATGAAGAAGGACATGATCTGGGAATATGAAAACATCAGCTGCACCTTTATGGAGAGGCGGATCTTGGCTCTGGCCAGTGAACACCCCTACCTGACCCACCTCTACTGTAGCTTCCAGACCAGCGACTCACTGTGCTTCGCAATGGAATTTGTGAATGGCGGGGATCTTGCATTTCACATTTCCTGTTCATGTGGATTTGATGAACCCCGCATCAGATTTTATGCTGCTGAGATCGCCTGTGCCCTCATGTTCCTCCACCGCAATGGGATTATACACAGAGATCTCAAACCTGGAAACATCCTCCTCGATGCCGATGGCCACTGCAAGCTTGCTGACTTTGGCTTGTGCGCAGAGGGAATACTAGACGGCAAGACTGCCAACACTTTTTGTGGCACACCCAATTACATAGCACCAGAGGTGTTACAGTATTGGGAATACGACACATCGGTGGATTGGTGGGCCCTAGGTGTGATCATGTACGAGATGATGACAGGCTACGCTCCGTTTCATGATCACAACGAGGAGATGATGTTTGAGTCCATCATCAATGCTGAACCGGAATATCCATCAGACCTCAGTAGGAATGCGGTCAACATCCTCAAAGCGTTCCTGAGGAAGAAGCCCATGGATCGTCTCGGCTGTGTGGTGTCCGAGGGCAAGGAGAATGCCATCAAAGCTCACCCTTTCTTCAGTGAGATCAACTGGTCATGGCTGGAACAGAGGAAGATCACTCCACCGTTTCAACCACAGATAACATCAAAGAGGGACGTCAATAATTTTGATGGCAGATTCACCTGTGAGGAGCCCAAGCTTTCTCATGGGAATCTCTCCTTCTTCATCCAGTCCATCCAAGAGGAGTTTGATGGCTTCTCATTTATTAACCCTAAATATTAACTTTGCTAATCTAATATTAGCATATATTATTATTATTATTATTATTATTATTATTATTATTATTATTATTATTATTATTGTCATACCATTTAAATTATAATATTTTATTTTTATATATACTATATATTATATTATATTATATTATATTATATTATATTATATTATATTATATTATATTATATTATATTATATATTATATTATATTATATTATTTCATATCATATCATATCATATTATATTTTAATGGGCAGCACGGTGGCTTAGTGGTTAGCACTGTTGCCTCACAGCAAGAAGGTCCTGGGTTCGAATCCTGGGGTCGAACAGGCTGGGGCCTTTCTGTGTGGAGTTTGCATGTTCTCCCCGTGCCTGCGTGGGTTTACTCTGGGTACTCCGGTTTCCTCCCACAGTCCAAAGACATGTACATTAGGTTGATTGGTAATTTTAAATTGCCCATAGGAGTGAGTGTGTGTGTGGTTGTTTGTCTGTGTGGCCCTGCGATGGACTGTCCAGGGTGTACCCCTGCCTTTCGCCCTATGTGCGCTGGGATAGGCTCCAGCAGACCCCCGTATTTTATATTTTATATTTCATTTTATATTATATATAAAATTAAATTATTATTTTTATCATTATAATTTATTGTTTATTTTTATATTATTTATGCATATTTATATTCATATTCATATTTATATACATATATATATATAATATACACATTTATTTGCATATGCATATACGAGAACTACTGGTTTTTCACAATTATTTTTGTCTTTAATTTCTACTGTTTAATTTTCCCTATTTTTTTCTATATATTTTTAACTATATCCCTTATTTTTCATGTCCACACACTTTAATTTATACTCTTTTCTTTCTTCAAATGTAGGACAGTCGTTAAAATCACTTCACTACATGTCGTACTGTGTGATTTCGTATGTGATTAATAAAATTTGAATTTGATTTGAATTTGAATATTAATTGATCATTTTAAAGATTAATTTGCACTGTGTTTGTAATTATCAAATAAATAACCTTTTTTCCTCATAGAAGACTTCAATTGTTTTGCTTTTGTTCAAACATCCCGATGTTCATCAGCCAGTGTTTTAAAAAACTCTTTATATAACAAAAAGTCAACACTAATACTCTGTCTGGGAAAGAAAAAGAGATCTATTGAACCTATTTTCAACTAATATATATATATATATATATATATATATATATATATATATATATATAATCAATTACATTAAAATAAATCATTTCTCAAAATTAATAGAAAGAAATAAGCAAGCAGAACATTAAAAATGTGCTTCTACACACACAATTATAAAGATGACAGACTTAAAAACAACTTTATAAACAAAAACAGATGAGAACAGCTGTGTAGTGTACTGATAAGAAACAGCATTGTGATTGACCCCACACACCCCTCACACACACTCCTCACCCTCCTGCCCTCTGGAAAAAGATACAGAAGCATCTGAGCCTCACAACCAGACTGTGTAACAGTTTCTTTCCTCCAGCCATCAGACTCAACACCCAGAACAGAACATTCATATTCAATATACATCTATGTTTACTGGACCACCTTTTTTCAGTGCTGCCAAAACTGTATATTTCGTTGTACATTACACTTTAATGCTGTTTTTGTACATCACACTTTAATGCTGCTCCCAGCTGCTGCTATCATATGTGTACATGTTCACAAGCCTCCTTTTCTTTGCACACTGGTCCACATAGACTGTATACTGGTCAGTACTCTTTCATTTTATTTCTTACTCTGTTTGCACTAGGTTCCACACTATACACTGTATGTGGCTAGATTAACTTACTTTCTAGTCCTTAGCTCTGTGTTGTTTTATGTAGTTTTGTGTTTTATGTAGCACCATGGTCCTGGAGGAACATTGTTTCATTTCACTATGTACTGCATCTACTATTTATGCTCGAAATGACAATAAAAACTTCTTGACTTGATACCTGATGATACACTGACCTCAGGTAAGTTATTACGCAAATTATGCAGGACAAAAGAAATCACAAGAAAGAAAAATATACCTGTAGTGTTTAGGAAATAATTAGATTTGGAATAATGTACATTTTTGTCCAGCTCTGCAGTATAGCGTTCATTTCTACATGTCTGTGTACAGTAGAGCTTTGAGCATTATAAATGTACAAGCTTTAGGACACTGTCAAGATTTTCCACATAAAAGGACTTGCTCAGGTCCATCAGCACACATCTCTTGAATTCTGCACTGATCTGCACTCATAACAGAACAAACACAAGAAAAATACAAACATAAGAAATACAGAAACATGTTAAACACAAGGGTGTAACTTTGGTTTGAGATGTTTAATAATACCAGATGTTATGGATAATTATATATTGTATAATAATGTCTATTTTAACTAATAATACTATATAATAATAATAATAATAATAATAATAATAATAATAATAATAACAATAAAAATAATAATAATAATAATCATAATAATAATAATTATTATTATTATTGTTGTTGTTGTTGGCTTCTTTATATTTTTGTATCTCTAACAGATATTATTATTATTATTATTATTATTATTATTATTATTATTATTATTATTATCATTATTATTTCTATTATTAATGTACAATTGCTTGGACAGTATAATGACCACTGAGACAGAACACCACTTTCAAATAACAAATAACATTAATAAAGTTCTATCTTATCTTATGTTATATACTTTGTGTATTTTTTATATATTGTTGGCTTTCTTTTATGTAAAGTATTTTTTAAGTCAGTCAATAATATGGCTTATAATTTCATGTCACCTTGTCTTGATATTATCTTTTTCTTTAGCTGCTTTACCTTTGCAGCTGTAACTATGCACATTTCCCCGCTGTGGGCCGAATAAAGACTGATCTTATCTTATCCTATCTTATTTGTTCAGTGGAATGGAGTTCCACCCAGGGAGCCTCACACCCAGTTTTCCAGGATGGGATCCAGCTCCTCTGTGAAACTGAAGAAGATAAATTACTGAAAGTGTATGAATGAATAGAATTATAATGAATTACACTTGTTATAACTTTATTACAGAATACAGTGGTAAAAAGAAAGTATAGCCAATTAATTGTGGATAATTAAGAGATAAGGATGTCCTGGGTGTTTGAGAGAGTCTCAGTGTACTGTCCTAAAAGATTTGCTAGATAACAGAAAACGTTTAGAAAAATTGCCCCAGATTACTTAATGCCATCTCATCGACTCACCAGCAGATGGAGCAAAGGGATTGTTGGATTTGTTTTACAATTTCTCTGACAGTTAGTGACATGCATTTCTGAGTAAGTATATATTGATATATCAGTGTAAGTAAATAAGTGCATTAAAGTGTATGTGTTAACAATAAGAACAATACAATAATAGTAATGATTTTATTATTACAATAATTAATAACGATAACCAACATAAAACAACAAGAAGAAGAAGAACAAAACATTTCCCGCATCCTCCGGAGAGAAAGAGCTCCTCCTGACCACACTCATCCTCCTCAAGGTGGGAGGAGCTTTATCCTACCACGTGACTTTAATGTCTCACTGATTTTACAATAAATCCAGTGTTACAGTCTAATGTTATGGATCTCACAAGCGACCTCATCTACTGCTGACCATTAGCCTAATGCTAGTTATCGTGCTAGCGACCTAGGCTACTGCTTTAAATTGTACAATAAAATCCTTAAGCTTGGTCAAGAATTCATTTTATTTCCACAATGAAATATTTACCCTGTCACTTTTAACAACCCTGACTACTGGTTTTACACTAAATCATGTTTAGACTACTGATTAATCAGCTCTCACGCTAAAGGGCTTGGTTACAGATGTACACCATCAAGCATTGCAGGCATAACATTATGACCACTGACAGGTGAAGTGAATAACACTGATTATCTCCTCATCATGGCTCCTGTTAGTGGGTGGGATATATTAGGCAGCAAGTAAACATTTTGTCCTCAAAGTTGATGTGTTAGAAGCAGGAAAAAATGAGCAAGCGTAAGGATTTGAGCGAGTTTGATAAGGGTCAATTTGTGATGGCTAGACCACTGGAAAAACTGCAGCTCTTGTGGGGTGTTCCCGGTCTGCAGTGGTCAGTGTCTATCAAAGGTGGTCCAAGGAAGGGACAGTAGTGAACCGGCGTCAGGGTCATGGGTAGCCAAGGCTCATTGATGCACGTGGGGAGCGAAGGCTGGCCCGTGTGATCTGATCCAACAGACGAGCTACTGTTGATGAAATTGCTGAAGAAGTTAATGCTGGTTCTGATAGAAAGGTGTCAGAATACACAGTGCATCACAGTTTGTTGTGTATGGGGCTGCATAGCCGCAGACCAGTCAGGGTGCACCGCCGAAAGCGGCAACAATGGGTACGTGAGCATCAGAACTGGACCATGGAGCAATGGAAGAAGGTGGCCTGGTCTGATGAATCATCATGTGGATGGCCGGGTGTGTGTGTGTCACTTACCTGGGGAACACATGGCACCAGGATGCACTATGGGAAGAAGTTTTAATAATAACACAGTATAATATTTTTTATAGATTTGGGGCAGGAGGTTTTAGAGAGTTTAATCAGGTCACATGTACAGTGAATTTACACAATCTGACTGCTACAATTTTTCTGTTCCTTCACAAGTTAACTAATTATCAAACTCACTGGTTTATTAATAGGAAAGTTTGATATTGTGTAATTGAAGAGTCATAATTCTGAATTAATAATGAATTAATTTATTGCAGACTCTGTGGATATGCTGGGGGAACTAATAGATACTCCCTCTGTCCTCCAGGTATGTTTCAGTTAAATAGTAATATTTTATCTTTATTTGAAACCTGTAGGGCACTTTTGTCTATGTGTGTGTGTGTGTGTGTGTGTGTGTGTGTGCACGTTAAGGTTGTTGAGCCAATCCTGCAGGTGCTGACCCCCGAACCTCACTACGAACTTTCAGCTGTCATTCAGGTAAACAAATCATTCATTTATTTACTAAAGCTAATGAATGGATTTTACAAGGTTGTTATAACTGTAAAGAATGTTATAATAAATCTGCTATGATAAGAAGCATTTATGATCTTCATGCTCTACATTTCACAGCCGCTCGATGCTGGTGAGCCGGACAGTGCCTGCCGTGATGACCAGTGCGTGTCTGCAGACTCCTCCCTCTCCCAGTCTGGGGTATTCTACAGTGCTGCAGCTGAGATACAAACACACAAACATCCTTCTTTACAAGGTCTAATGTTTAGTTTTGTGTCTCTATTTCCAGTCTGTGGACATCAAGACATACTTCCTGGGGATGATAAGGGGCCCACAGAGTCGTCTTTATTGGTTTAAAAGCACCAAGACATGCAGCTTGAACCGCGTGGTAATCACAGACTTAATTACTCTGAGGAAGAGAATTGACCTTGATGATTATTAGATGCACTCGTTTGTGAAACAGATCTTGAGCTTCAGCTTTTTGTCATTTGCAGGGATTCCCTTATCAAACCACCATAGAGGATTATTTCACTGGCATACAGGTAAGGGATTATTCGTTGTAGCATCACAAAACTCTTGTTAATTGTAGTGACTAATTGTGTTCACTTTAATTTGTTCTCTTAAGGCTGAATCTGGGAGGGTTACCGAATTCATCTCCTGTAACTGAGTGGAGACATCTTTCATTGTGCCACATTATTTTGTGGTAAATTTATTGCACGTCATGAAGTGTATGTTGTAGTTAGTAACTTTTGGAATTTTGTCAGTTGTACTTTTGTCTGCAGTGTCATTATTTTTTTTTCAACAGCAAACCATTACAGCAGTAACCTGCACTTACCTGTATGTGGCTGAAGATGGACAGATGTAGACCTCCACTTCAGAGTATGATCAGAACGACTCTGAGGTCATTCAGAGTTTCAGACCTGATGTGTATCTACATCACATATCTACATGCTGCTATTCCTCTGATTCGGATACTGTAAAATGTACTGTGTGAGTTTTAATGATTTGGCTTGCAGGAGAGAGAGGAGTGCCTTAACCCAGAGGAGATGAAGGTGCCCTTTATTTTGTACGATTCTCTTCACTGTTTAATGATGTAACAGTGTATTGTATGTTTAACATACACTAAGCATTTACATCTCTTCTTTCTTAGCTGCCATCTTTTAGACAGAGAGGTGACTGAAATCGGCCTGAAGGTGCCCGCTCTCCGTGAGGTGTTTGCTGTGAGTAAAACCTTTATTCAGCTGCTGTTACTGAGCAGGTAAAGTCCACTCTGCTTTAACTTTTATATTGTGTGCTGTCTTATATTCAGACTCTGCTTCCCAGCATCCAGAACCAGAACTTCTTGTTCGTGGTGGAAAAGAAGATCGTCATGCCACTGGCAGCAGCTAACAAGCAGGTAACTTCAGAATGATGAAAGATTGATCTGATGAAAATACTTTCAGTTACTCAGCCAGAGCCAAAGTGACTGAGATTTTTTCGTTTGCTTTAACAGGATGCAGTTGGTGTGCAGTTGGCCTACGAGGCCCTGATTCGATTCCTGAGGACGCCTTCCATTCAGGAATCAATTAAAGCAGAGCTCTCCTCCTGTGTAAGCTAATAAACGCCTGTGTGAAATGACAGATGTTTACATATAAAAGATTTTGGGAATATAGATAACAGGACTCCGATATGTAAAGCTAATTTATTTTTGTATCTTGTCTCCTCTGTGCAGGACCACCACTACAACTTCCTGGATGTTTTTTATGAGCTCATTTTCTTCAGCTACTTTATAAATGGCTCAACACCTCAGCCAGTAAGTGTCTTATCAGGAGATTCATAAGAAATGCTTGGACTGAGTTTCAGAACATGGTCTATTTGATCTCGTTTTCTTTTTCCATATTTTTTAACCCTGATAAGACATGACATTAATGAAGCTTGTCTTTCTTTCTAATAGTTTAAGGGAGGACTCTTGGAGCGCCTGGTTGAGCTCATCAGCATGTGGGATGTGGACGTGTGGGAGCCTGCAGCAGAGCTGTACTTCACAGTGCTTATTGTAAGTGTTCCAATATCTTCTGATTCCATGATACACAAATTCTCAGGATTGTATCTTAAACTCAGTGACACTATGTTGTATGTGTGTGTAATTTATCAATAGGATCACCTTACACAGCTTGCTGAAGTTCTCTTCTCTCAGCCTCTGGAGCTCTACAGTGACCCAGCAGCCTTAGCCACAGCAGTTCAGCATCTCCTCAAGCAGCAAGTCCAGCAGATGATGGACATTTTGGAGAAGGTCTTTCCCTTTACCCACTTCATCTTTTCTTCCTTTGTTTCATTTCATGTTCTTTTCTTTCACTTTTTCCTACATTTCTCAGGCTCTTCACACATAAGTATAAATTTATTTTATTTCTGTTTTTGATTCATGTTTGATATATTCTATAACTCTGTGGTCCAAGGTATGCCCGCATGTTTGCGTTCAGTTGCTGCCTCTGCTCTACTGGTCTCATATGCTGAAAGAGATGTTTTTTCACACCCACTTACACTACATGCACCACATCAGGTAGTCACCATCCTCAATAATATTCACAACATATGACCGCACAACGTCGTTCAGGCTATGAAGCCATCCTTTGTACCACACAAAATCTCACTATCAAACCCGTAACGGCCCAAAATAGCCCAGCTATCCTGCTCCACCACCTTGTGCGCTTGTTCGAAGGAACAGGTGCCTGATGGCTGGCTGGAACACGACTGTCTGGCTAAGATTTCAGAATCGTCATCTCTGCATGCAGATCTGTCACAACATCCGTTGGAAGGTGGAGCACACATATTTGTAGATGGCTCGTGCTCTAAACCCAATGATACCACCACCTTATGTGGATATTCAGTATGTTCTTTGCCTAACGTTGTACACAAAGCTCACTCTATTTCTTTTCTTTCCACTCAAGCGGCTGAACTTGTTGCACTAACAAGGGCATGTTGTCTGTTTAAAGATCAAGTTGTAACTATTTATACTGATTTGCGATATGCATTTGGTGTAGCTCACGATTTTGGTAAGATTTGGCATGCACGTGGTTTTAAAGCTGCAAATGATAAACCCATTTCACATGCTACACTGGTTTCGGATCTTCTAGAGGCCTCAATGTTACCTAAACGTTTAGCTGTTGTCAAGGTCAAGGGTCATGACCCAGGAGATTCTGAAATGGTTCGTGGTAACTCTCTAGCTGATGAAGTAGCAAAATGGGCTGCCAAAGAAGGTATGTCCTCACCTTTTGTACACAAAACAGCCACAGTATTTTCTCTGTTTACACACATTTTGACTACAATAGATATTGACATATCTTTTCTACAAACACAGGCTTCAAAACAAGATCTTTTGTTTTGGTCTTCTGAGAACTGTTGGCCCTCAGATAAGGACGGACTGATTCGCTGTCCTCAGGGCCGTATTGCACTCCCCTGTTCTGTCTTACCATTTCTCGTGCGCCATTATCATGGTATCTCACATGATATCTCGCACGAAGAGGGGTGATTAGAAACATCAACAAACAATTCTGTATTCTTAATGTCACTAAAACTGCCAAATTGCTACTTGATGCATGTTTGATTTGTGCCAGAGCCAACGTTTAGGGTAAAACTGCCAAACACGATTCGTTACCCCCTCCAGAAGCGCTGTTTCAAGCTTTACAAATTGACTTTACACACATGTCACCTGTGAGAAACCTAAAATGATTGTTGGTGATTGTTGATAAGTTCTCAAAAGTTCCTTTTGAGATAATTATGGGCAGGCCATGTATAACAGTGCAGTGTGTGTTACAGTGTGATCATGTATAACAGTGCAGTGTGTGTTACAGTGTGATCATGTATAACAGTGCAGTGTGTGTTACAGTGTGATCATGTATAACAGTGCAGTGTGTGTTACGGTGTGATCATGTATAACAGTGCAGTGTGTGTTACAGTGTGATCATGTATAACAGTGCAGTGTGTGTTACAGTGTGATCATGTATAACAGTGCAGTGTGTGTTACGGTGTGATCATGTATAACAGTGCAGTGTGTGTTACAGTGTGATCATGTATAACAGTGCAGTGTGTGTTACGGTGTGATCATGTATAACAGTGCAGTGTGTGTTACAGTGTGATCATGTATAACAGTGCAGTGTGTGTTACAGTGTGATCATGTATAACAGTGCAGTGTGTGTTACAGTGTGATCATGTATAACAGTGCAGTGTGTGTTACAGTGTGATCATGTATAACAGTGCAGTGTGTGTTACAGTGTGATCATGTATAACAGTGCAGTGTGTGTTACGGTGTGATCATGTATAACAGTGCAGTGTGTGTTACAGTGTGATCATGTATAACAGTGCAGTGTGTGTTACGGTGTGATCATGTATAACAGTGCAGTGTGTGTTACAGTGTGATCATGTATAACAGTGCAGTGTGTGTTACAGTGTGATCATGTATAACAGTGCAGTGTGTGTTACAGTGTGATCATGTATAACAGTGCAGTGTGTGTTACAGTGTGATCATGTATAACAGTGCAGTGTGTGTTACAGTGTGATCATGTATAACAGTGCAGTGTGTGTTACGGTGTGATCATGTATAACAGTGCAGTGTGTGTTACAGTGTGATCATGTATAACAGTGCAGTGTGTGTTACAGTGTGATCATGTATAACAGTGCAGTGTGTGTTACGGTGTGATCATGTATAACAGTGCAGTGTGTGTTACAGTGTGATCATGTATAACAGTGCAGTGTGTGTTACAGTGTGATCATGTATAACAGTGCAGTGTGTGTTACAGTGTGATCATGTATAACAGTGCAGTGTGTGTTACGGTGTGATCATGTATAACAGTGCAGTGTGTGTTACGGTGTGATCATGTATAACAGTGCAGTGTGTGTTACAGTGTGATCATGTATAACAGTGCAGTGTGTGTTACAGTGTGATCATGTATAACAGTGCAGTGTGTGTTACAGTGTGATCATGTATAACAGTGCAGTGTGTGTTACAGTGTGATCATGTATAACAGTGCAGTGTGTGTTACAGTGTGATCATGTATAACAGTGCAGTGTGTGTTACAGTGTGATCATGTATAACAGTGCAGTGTGTGTTACAGTGTGATCATGTATAACAGTGCAGTGTGTGTTACAGTGTGATCATGTATAACAGTGCAGTGTGTTACAGTGTGATCATGTATAACAGTGCAGTGTGTGTTACAGTGTGATCATGTATAACAGTGCAGTGTGTTACAGTGTGATCATGTATAACAGTGCAGTGTGTTACAGTGTGATCATGTATAACAGTGCAGTGTGTTACAGTGTGATCATGTATAACAGTGCAGTGTGTTACAGTGTGATCATGTATAACAGTGCAGTGTGTTACAGTGTGTTACAGTGTGATCATGTATAACAGTGCAGTGTGTTACGGTGTGATCATGTATAACAGTGCAGTGTGTTACAGTGTGTTACAGTGTGATCATGTATAACAGTGCAGTGTGTTACAGTGTGTTACAGTGTGATCATGTATAACAGTGCAGTGTGTTACAGTGTGATCATGTATAACAGTGCAGTGTGTTACAGTGTGTTACAGTGTGATCATGTATAACAGTGCAGTGTGTTACAGTGTGATCATGTATAACAGTGCA
Organism: Hemibagrus wyckioides; assembly: GCF_019097595.1. NCBI lineage: Eukaryota > Metazoa > Chordata > Actinopteri > Siluriformes > Bagridae > Hemibagrus > Hemibagrus wyckioides. The sequence continues at coordinate 8,936,650 of NC_080729.1, read as the reverse complement.
GTGTGTGTTACAGTGTGATCATGTATAACAGTGCAGTGTGTGTTACAGTGTGATCATGTATAACAGTGCAGTGTGTGTTACAGTGTGATCATGTATAACAGTGCAGTGTGTTACAGTGTGATCATGTATAACAGTGCAGTGTGTGTTACAGTGTGATCATGTATAACAGTGCAGTGTGTGTTACAGTGTGATCGTGTATAACAGTGCAGTGTGTGTTACAGTGTGATCGTGTATAACAGTGCAGTGTGTGTTACAGTGTGATCGTGTATAACAGTGCAGTGTGTGTTACAGTGTGATCATGTATAACAGTGCAGTGTGTGTTACAGTGTGATCATGTATAACAGTGCAGTGTGTTACAGTGTGATCATGTATAACAGTGCAGTGTGTTACAGTGTGATCATGTATAACAGTGCAGTGTGTGTTACAGTGTGATCGTGTATAACAGTGCAGTGTGTGTTACAGTGTGATCGTGTATAACAGTGCAGTGTGTGTTACAGTGTGATCGTGTATAACAGTGCAGTGTGTGTTACGGTGTGATCATGTATAACAGTGCAGTGTGTGTTACAGTGTGATCATGTATAACAGTGCAGTGTGTTACAGTGTGATCATGTATAACAGTGCAGTGTGTGTTACGGTGTGATCATGTATAACAGTGCAGTGTGTGTTACGGTGTGATCATGTATAACAGTGCAGCGTGTGTTACGGTGTGATCATGTATAACAGTGCAGTGTGTTACAGTGTGATCATGTATAACAGTGCAGTGTGTGTTACGGTGTGATCATGTATAACAGTGCAGTGTGTGTTACGGTGTGATCATGTATAACAGTGCACAGGTATGAATGTGATTCACAGGTTGAATGTCATGTCATCTGCACAGACAGTGTACAATGCACAGTGTGTTCACAGCCTGTGCATATGATTGCAACAGAGCATAGAAATAGAAATCACATTCATTTAACTAACTTTATGTGTGTAATAATCGGGAAACTTCGCTGGGTGAGCGTGCCGAGATATAGAATATATCAGTGCCCTCCAAACAGGACCTGTGCACGCTCCGAGGGAGCATCAAACAGTCTTACTGCCAACTGGGTCATCCCACAGCCCCAACCTCACACAAATTACCCTTTAAGGCCACGCATTGCAGAGGTCAGAGTGTGGTCCTGTCCAGCAGAAAGCAAGACGTACTTCATTGTACTGATTGGAACTGCTACATAAGTATCGTGTTAACTAGGGCATCTACAGCACCTGCTCATATCATAAAGGGTTCTCCAACCTCTATCTGCTGTGCCAGGGATATCTGTAGATGCACCTCGAAGGTATACTTCTCCGGGTACTCAATGTTAAGTGCATAAATGATACCAAAAAGTAAAGCAAATGCATTTGGCAGGTCATCAACATCATCAAGCACAATTTTCTCTTCCAGCACCACAGCTATACTTCTTGTGTTTGGGTTGGTTATTGCCACATCTTCAACAAAACTGAGGATACCTACTTTAAGTCCCTTAGTGCAGGTTTCCTTCTGGACTGTGTCCTACAGAGACAACAAACTAAGGGTCAAAATCAATACAGAACAAAAATAAGAAAAAGAAGAAGTATCTTGCTCAAGGGTACAATCAAGGAAGTTATGTTTTGTGCTGGGACTTGAACACAACCTTCTTATCAGAGACTCAAAGCCATCACTACAGCTAGCTTGCACTGCTTCACTGGAATCTTTAAGTGCCATTAATTCAGTGGGAGAAATAGCTGAATCAATGCAAACTAGTTATGGTGTTGCTCTGGCATGGCTGTAATGGCTCAGTGACAGAAGGCTTGATCAGAAGGTTGTGTTCAAATTCCAGCACACTTCCAAGCAGCACTGGTTGAGTAAGACCCTTATCTTTCAGCTTAGTTGTATCCTACATCAGTCAAATGAACAAGTGTGCTGGGTTATGTGTCATTTTATGCAACATTAAGATATTACAGCACTTTACTGACGACCCAAATTGCCAGTCAGCTGCTGTAAAGTTTAGAGCGTTTTGGTTTCTTATGTTCACTAATCATTAAAATATTTAATACACTTACATTGTTTGTTTTAAGGCGAGTCGTTTGGGTTGTAGAAATTTGAGAAAGGATAGCATTCTCACAAACTTCTCCACAGGCCAGCCATGTTAGACATGACGGATAAGATAAAAAATATTACCAGATACGTTCTCAGTAGATTGCCCTCCTTTTCTCTCAGAAACAAGGGAAGGCCACAAAGTGCTGCAGATTTGCGTGTGATTATCCTGTGTGTCAGGATAGCAGTGGTCTAAAACACAAACAGGAAGCAGGAAAAACATGGACAAAGTAAATGGCTTTTACTACAACTAGCATTTGTAGTATGCAGTTATGTTTTTTAAAACCTCAAAATTTGAAGTAAACTGATGTTGTTACCCGTTCATCAAGTCTGTCTAGGAGTATTTGAGTTTCTCCTCCCAAGGCTCCACTTCTTGATCTATAGAGCTTTATCAATCGTGGTGCAAGTGAGTCCAAGTAACTAAGAAAGATCTGCCTGAGATCAACTCCAGTAACTCTGTAGAATTCTGCATATATCTGCAAAAAATATAAATAGTTCAAATTCACTACCCTAATGTTATGTTTGGGGATGAAAACATCCACTAAAATAAACTGCTGTAAAAATATATCAGATGATATATTTTGATGGATATTTTTTTACTTTTTATCACAGTCTTGGACATGTCAAAGATTATTAACAACATTAGCTTTGATGCATTTTTAGTTGTTTTTTTTTGCAGCATCTGATTAAATTTTTCTCCCTAATTTACTGTTGGTGGCTGTTTTTGCCTTCCATTATAACCACATTTTTTGACTGCACAGCCATGACACTATATAATCATGCATTCTTGATTGTTGCTGGTTTTCCCTGTTGGGAAGAGGTACAATTTGTGATTTTTACTGTTGATGACCAAGTGGCACCATTAACCCTTTAGATAGGCCTGTGCAAAGAAAGCTTAGTTTCTGGCTTTTTGTGTGTGTGTGTGTGTGCGTGCGTGCGTGTGTGTGTGTGTGTGTGTGTGTGAGAGAGAGAAATTGGTACAGAATACACCTCTGACATTGCTCTAATTCAATGCCCTGCCCGTATAAGACAGTGGTAGTGCAATCTAAGATAGCTGATGGCTTAGTGGTATCGTGTTTCTGCAGAAGTTTTCATTACATTGAAGGCACGCTTGAAAACTTCAAGTTATAACTACAGATAAGCTCTTATAGTGTTTGGATAATTAATACAGTACAGTATAACAAATAGACTTGCAACAAGTGGAGATGAGCAAGGTAAGCACTATTTGTATATACACTATAATGCCAAAAGTTTTGGGACATCTACCTTTACATGAACTTTAATGACATGAAACTTTAATGAAATCCTTAAGGTTTAATATGGAGTTGGCCCGCTCTTTGCAGCTATAACAGCTGCAACTCTTCTAGGAAGGCTTTCCACAAGGTTTAGGAGTGTATTTATGGGAATCTTTGACCATTGCTCTAGCAGCGCATTTGTGAGGTCAGGCACTGATGTTGGATGAGAAGGCCTGGCTCACAGTCTTCGCTCTCAAGTTCAAGGCTCCGCCAGTCAAGTTCCTCCACACCAAACTCGCTCATCCATGTCTTTATGAACCTTGCTTTGTGCACTGGTGCACAGTCATCTTGGAACAGGAAGAGGTCATCCCCAAACTGATCCCACAAAGTTGGGAAAATACAATTGTCCAAAATGTCTTGGTATGCTGAAGCATTAAGAGTTCTGTTGGAACTCAGAGCCCCCTCCGAGTGGACATATCACAGGGTGGAATTTTGTCTGTATCTATTACTCTTAGCTTTCCCAATAACCTCCACAATCTATAAAACTTAGCCGAAATAAAAGAGATCTCAGTCAACAGATGAGAAGAAGCGGGTTTCTTTATTCAGTCATGCAGTCAACACCATGCATATCTGAAGAGAGCAGCTGGTCTCTCCAACCCCGAAAAAGTCCCCTCTACTTATACCCCAGGCGCCCCGGGGCGCCTCCTTTTCTCTAATTTAAATATTTCCAGCAATTTCCCATTATATTCAGTGTATGGCTACTTTAGTCCCTCCTTCCTTAGTTTACATACGTTTTCCCAGTTCCCATTATTTTCGCATTTGTCCCGATACCGCCCCTAAATTGATACCATCCTCCCCTCGATGACGTCAATTTTCCTCCTCACCAGTTCCCCTTATTTTTAGGCTAAGTCAACCATTTTTTATAAAAATTGGCGCTTACTTATAGGCGCCACTTCCTTATTGACTTCATTTGACCATCACCTCTCAAAGGTGCTTCCTCGGCTCATCCTGACCTCGCGCGTTGCCCTCCACAACAATGTGTAAGTACCTTGCTCTCTTCCTCTATGTCATGATGACTTTTCTCTCTACCTACTTGATCTAAGTTTTTTTTGTTTTACTAATTTTAAACTAAGCTGTGCCATTAAACTGCCTCATATCCTTTTCCCTTTTCATCACTGTTGGTTGCTAGTATTCCTATGCTGTTGTCTCCTCTACCTGCCTGTCACTGTCATGTCACAGTGACCTGGCCTACTTCCCACACTGTGTTCCTCCTACCTTAGTACACGCTCTCTTTTGCTGACTACATAGTCACACAATATGCACTTCACTCATCTTCACTCATTTCCCATTACTTTTTTCTAGCTCAGTCAGCCCGCCGCGCTATCTTCCGGAGAAGTCCCAGGGGTGCTCTGCGACGCTATCGCCAGTATCAGCTATCCTGTTTGGCCATTGAACTTACTGGTTTCCTGGAGCACCTATCTGAATCCTCTATTCCTGAGTCTCCTTACCTTGCCCACCATATCGTGAGAGATACCGTCTATTTTGATCAGAGCACCCAATTTCACCCCACAACCTGTGATCAGTCTACTCAGACCTTCTACTGGCATTGGACACGCACCACCTCTCACGGCGTCCAGACTGAGGATTTCCCTGTTGAGATTTCCTCTAATGATTCTTCCTCTGACTCCTCTTCATTTCCTAATTCCCCTGACCTTCCCCAGCTTTCTCCTGAATTTGTGCCCATGCCTTACAGTGTTCATGATATTCCTCAGTCTTCTCCTGACTATTCACCCCCAACTTCTCCCACTGATTACTCTCCAACTTCTCCTCAGGATCCCGAGATTCCGTCTTCTACAACTGAAACTCCGGTCCCACTGATCCCATTGGATAGGCTGGCTGACTGAGTTGTAACTCCTAATGTTTCAATAAATCTCTCCTCTTTTCTGTTCCTTCAGTCCCAGTGTGGTTATTACGCTAGCATGCTGCCAATAATAATTCTGCATGTTTATTATAAAGACTATGAGACTCTATCTGATTATTATAGCTATTATTAATCAGAGTTAACTACTTACTGCGTAATAAATGGCTAAATTATTCTTGATAGATACACACTACTCTTTAGGCAGAATATTGCTAAGTCAGAGCTTAGAGCATTGAGTACATTAGCACTTAAGCTACTTTTTAAGGCTAGGTATATAATTCAAAGCTGGGTATATTATATTTTTCTCCGACAGTTCTTTTCACTGGAACTAAGGGGTCAAGCCCAACCCCTGAAAAACAACACCTGAATTGAATGATTTGGAGGGGTGTCCAAAAAAAACTTTTGGCAATATAGCAATATAGTATATTTAAGGAATTGGTGAGGAGCTGCTTTAAGACTGACCCTTCTGGACAATCTCAGTGAGTAGATATTGTGCAGGATATTTTGTTGTTAATGAAAGAAGAGACATTAATTAATAAAGAAGAGAACGATTGACTGTTTCTACACTGAGAATGTAAATGGAAAAGCTCAGAAATCCATAACCTTCTCTTATTTATGTCTCGAAAATAATAAGCACTGGGTTGGGATACTGTTACCATGGCAACAAAAACGTATGCTGTTCAGGAAATGGCAAAATTTTATGTACAAATATTTTTCTTGTTATTGTACAAGTAAAACAAGATTCAGTTATTAAAGCACAGCATGCACTTTTTATCCATTTATAGTTACATTTAGTCTTGTGGAATGTGAAGTTTATGCCTGTTATTGCTTATGTTACAGCAGTTACAAACTGCTCACCAACGCATGTCTTTAGACAGGAAGAAGAAACCCTGGAGAACCCGGAGGAAACCCCCGAAGCACCGGGAGAACATGCAAACTCCACATACACACAGCAAAGATGGGAATAATCTAATATATATTCAACTATATTACATATTGTGTTACGCATAATCCAAATATGAATGCTATTATAATACGAAAGAGATACCAGCCTGATATGACATTTTGCAGCTTGGCCAGGCCCTCATCTCTCTCCATCTCCTGATGTCGCACATCTCCACCGATAACATCTGGGCACACAGATAAGACAAAGGTTGCAGTATTTTGTACACATTTCATCGATTCGCATGTTCATTGACGTTCACAGAAAAGGTTACTGATGACATCATTTTGGGCGACGTACAGCATTAATTCCCTGCTGAATGCTGAAGGGCTAGGAGTGCTTCTAGAAAGTTCTCTTTATTGAATAACACCAAGAAAAATTTGTTGTTTATTCTAAAATCTATTAACACACACACACACATACAGACACACACAGACACCTTTACACACAGACACACACACACCTTTACACACAGACACACACACACACACCTTTACACACAGACACACACACACCTTTACACACAGACACACACACACACACCTTTACACACTGACAGCTGCATTGCTGATTTCTATTTTTCAAAATAAATCATTCAAATTTATCATAAGTGTGTCTTCATGCTGTATTTCCTCTGTTATTGTAACCTTTATAACAGCAGTAAACATCTCTCACTCTTTCTCGATCTCTCTCTCTCTTGCTCTCTCTCTCTTTCTTTCTCTCTTTCTCTAGCTCTCATGCTCTCTCTCTCTCTCTCTTGCTATCTCTCTCGCTCTCTTTTCCCCTTTTGTATAATTTGAGAATTTGTGGTTAGTCTGTCTATTTTATCTTTCTCTTCTCTTCCCAAAGCATTATGGGAAAACCATAACAGGGTAAATAACCCACCTCGTTCACATTCATTACTCCTGGGACATTACTCCAGGGAACAACGTAGTGGACATCAGCGTGCCGCCCACCACAGACGGGCAAAAGAGCAGCAAACTGCAGAAACCTGTAACCATGACGACCAACCATCACCCCTAACCCCACCAAGCCCTCACCACACTCCGCACTACACTCATCTCCCGTTTTCTCTCTATGTGTCGTGCCGCTGACGTTCGATTTATTTGTGTAATATATATTTTTCCTTTTGATAGCTTCTCAACTCACGTATGCGCACATACCGAGACAGACACTCGTACACACACATATTTCTGACGTGAAATAAAATTTTACAATATAAACGCTGGTGACGTCTGTTTGCTTAATGTGGTGGAAATAATGGCCTTCTTTCTGAACCAATGAGCTGAAGAAATCTAGTGGGCCTTATGAAGATTAAAATCATTCTGCTAGAGCAGAGATGCCCAAACTATCTGTACATACTAGCCATACTATCTGAGAAAAGAGGGAGGGGGAGGGGGGATGCCTTTGACACACATCGTCATTTCTAATTTAACATAAAATTTTTGTTTGTTTTATTGTTGACCTACAAAAGAGTAAACTGAAATGAAATGTAAATTAATCAGATTTTTTTTATGTACATGCGCAATTCAAGGTGCAGCGCCACGTGCTTTGCAACAATCGCCATCAATCAATGAGTTGCTTGCCAAACTTCAATTCGAGCAGAGCGTGCTGCTACGTCCTTCATCAGCACAAGAAAGCGCCACACGGGTCAGTTATCAGATTTCTGCTCTAATTGCTAAATGTGGAAGAGCATTCGCTACTGGAGAGTTCGTCAAAGAATGTCTTGAAATGAATTAATGAATTAAAGTGGGAGAAGATGGCTGGCATTACAACTGATGGAGCGTCAGCAATGGTAGAGAGGAAATCTGGCCTTGCTACTTTGGCGTTTCAGAAAGTCAGTGAATGTGGAGGAAAAGTATGTTTTTATTGTAATAAGTTCATTGAACTACAAAACTTTAGCTTCTGTCATTTTCACAGGGAGAAAAATATTTGTCTCATGACATAAAGGATCGGACCAATTCTACAGTATCTAGTATGTGTCACGTGTGTTAAGAGCCAACATGCCTCAAGGCATCATTAATCTCTAAGGTTAACACAGTATGACTGTCTTAATTATAACATGAAAGCACACATCTGGCTGCCCTAAACATTTCTGGTTAGTTGCGATGATGTAAATATGAATTTAAGTTCATAAGTTCATTTTTATATTTAAGAATATAAATTTAAGGGATGTGAAAAACTCAATTGGAAAGATATATACAAAAGAGAACATTAAAATGACATACTGTGAATTAACCTTCGATTGTTATCGGACTGGAAGATCATCAGTCATTACAGAGGTGCAATTATGCTGTTCAGAGTCTTTAAACAAAGAAAAATAGGAATTTTTAAGGGAAAATGTCGGTCTGCCTCACTGCACTGTGTGAAATAAGAGTCTACTGAGAGTGGATCCAGTTACTGTCCTTTTAAACACGTCACTAAGATGAACAAATCTATTTTAGGATACATTGAGTAGACCATTTTTGTAACTTGGTGCTGAGTGTCTTTTTAAACAACCTTGAATTAATGTGAAAGAAGGTTGTACAACGTTGTTCCATTTACTTTGTACTTGAATGTTTCATCACGCAAGCTGTTTTTTTCTCTGTACAAATCAGTATGCTGACCAAAAACCATTAGTCATGAGCAGAAATCTTCTTAGCTTGTTTATTGAAGATGCAGGACAACCACCTAGTAATGCATTACACAATGCATTACAGTCTGGAGGTCACTGTTGAGCTACTAGTAATAGTACATCCTTCTAAATGCAAGCTGAATTGAGAGAGCTTCTGTGTACTGGTTTTTGGACCAATAAGTAATATCTCTGTCTTATCTGGATTTAGTAATAGAAAATTATCGATCATCCAATCATTTATATTTTTGACACACCGAGTTAATCTAGACAATGTAGATATTTCATCTGGTTTAGAAGAGATATATAAGTGGGTATAACAATGGAAACTAATCCCATGTCTTCTAATGATGTTACCCAAGGGAAGCATGTATATTGAAAAAAGCAGAGGTCCCAAAACTGACCCTTGCGGGACCCTGTATTTCACTGCCATTACACCGGACAGTTCTCCATTTAGATCTACAAAATGCTATCGATCAGACAGGTAGGATCTAAATCATTTTAATGCCTGTCCCTGAATACCCATGTGATTTTGTAAGTGATCTATGAGGATATTATGATCTATAGTGTCGAATGCAGCACTAAGATCAAGTAAGACTAATATTGAGATGCAGCCTTGGTCCTAAGCTAAAAACAAGTCATTTGTGATTTTAACTAGCGCAGTTTCTGTACTATGATGGGGCCTGAATCCTGACTGAAATTCTTTAAAGATATTGTTTTCCTGTAAGAAGGAGCATAATTGAGCAGACACCACCTCTTCTAATATTTTAGATATAAACGGAAGGTTTGAAATCGGTCTGTAATTTGTTATTTCATTAGGGTCTAGTTTAGGTTTCTTAAGAAGAGGCTTAATGACTGCCAACTTGAGTGGTTTAGGGACATGACCTAAATATAGCGAAGAATGAATAATGTTTAGAAGAGGCTCTCCAGCTGTATGTATCACTTCTTTTAGTAATCTAGTTGGAATCGGGTCTAACAAACACGTTGTTGATTTAGCCGTGCTGACAAGTTCATACAGCTCTTCCTGTCCTATACCCGTAAAGCATTGTAGCTCTAGATGTGGAGCTTTAGGCTGGACTGGATCACAGGATGCTGTCAGAGGTTGAACATCCATTATTTTGTTCCTGATACTATCAATTTTTTCAGTGCAGAAATTCACAAAGTCCTCACTACTAAACTGTGATGGAATACTCTCTCTGGATATCTGATGTTTTGTTAGTCTAGCCACTGTACTAAATAAGAATCTGGGATTGTTTTGGTTTATTGCTATCAGTTTGCTCAGATGCTTGGCCCTAGCAGCTTTTAGAGACTGTCTATAGCCGGACATACAGTCTTTATACACAATTCTAAAAACTTCTAATTTAGTTTATCTCCACTTTCGCTCGAGGTTACGGGTTGCTCTCTTGAGGGCATGAGTATGACTATTGTACCATGGTGCAGGTGTCTTTAATCTCCGACCTTTTTTAATCGGATGGGGGCAACAGTGCCTAGAGTGCTGGTAAAAATAGTGCCTATGCTTTTAGTAACTTCATCTCGATCATCTGTATTTAGGGGTCTAGTAAGAAGTTGAGACAGTTCCAGCAGGTTACTCGTGAATCTGCCTTTGGTGGTCAGATTAATATTTCTACCAAATCAGTAACATAGCTAACATGGCTAATATGTTCTACAGGTAGAGTGTACACTAAGAGGCAGTGGTGGACCGTCAGGGCCAACAAGGCCTTCTCTGCTGGCCTAAACAGCAGTGATCTGAATCACTGACTTGCATTTTAATATATTTAATATATTTTTCCATTAATGTGTATTTAATTATTACCAATAGTCTATTCTCTACATTTCATAGCTTTTCTCTTGGTTGCGCTGCTTCCAGTAGTGTATATTTATGATAAGAGTATTTATCCAATCATAATTCAGCCAGTGGCTGACATCATGTGTTGCCAGGGTGAAAGAAATCTGCCTTAAGGCCTTCAGAATCAATAGTGCAGGCGTCCGTAGCTTAAAATAAGTGGCAATGAAATTGTTACATTAACCAAACAGATTTCGAGTTGGCGTCACTGGGGCCATCCAGCAGGCATACGATTACGTCAGCAATTTCCCGTCCTTTGATTGGATAATTGGAGTAGTCAGAGGCAGCAAACCGCACAAAACCGCACACTAAATAAAATATATATATTTTAACTCACAGTGGCTGACAGAGGAGAAGAAATCGATTTAGTTGCAGACATCCTTACAAATGCATTTTCAAGGTGGAGTGTAATAAAATTGACTATTCCTTGTGAGGTGTGAAATACTGTAGACTAATTTTGTTTTTACTTTGCTATTTAACGGTTGATTAGTATCTATTGCCATGGCGTCATAATGATGGTATAGAGGTGGATTCATTCAGGAAGGACACCAGTGAAGGCCTAGGTGTGAAATACATGGCCCGCCACTGCTAAAAGGTGATGGTCTGTGATATCATGGCTTTGAGGTAGAATATCTATAACAGTGACATCTGTTCCATGTGATATAATTAAATCTAGCGTATGATTAAAACGATGAGTTGGTCTAGTAATGTTTTGTTTAACCCCAAAGGAATTTAGTTAATCCAAAAATGCGAGTCCAAAAGCATTAGCATCGTCTACATGAGTGTTAAAGTCTCCTACAATCAACACTTAATCAATAGGTCTGAGAGTAGATGTGCAAACTCTTTAAGAAAAACAACGTAGGGCCCCGGGGGTCTATACACGGTGGCCAGAGCGAGATATAGCAGGGAATTATTATGTGTGTCAGTGAGTGCAACATTAAGGATAAGCACTTTGATTGAGTTAAACCTGGGTCCTGTTTTCTGAGTAACAGTAAGAAAATTGTTATAGATAGTTGCAACACCACCTCCACGACCAGTCTGACGGGGCTCATGCTTATAGAAATATCCTGACGGAATAGACTCATTCAGACCAATTTAGTCATTTGGTCTAAGCCAGGTTTCAGTAAGGCAGAGTGCATCAAGACTATAATCTGATATCATTTTATTAACAATAAGTGTTTTAGGTGGAAGGGATCTAATGTTGAGAAGCACAAACATTAGAAATAGTTTTTGGATGCTTATTTGGCCTTTTTCTGGTTTTATGGTGATTATATAATTTCGAGAGCTTTTAACAAATTTATTCTTTGATCTCACTATTCGAGGAACAGACACAGTTTCTATAGGACGAGCTTTGTGTGCACTTGTATCAGTATGGTGAGTTGAACCCTAGCTATTATAATTGTGATCTGAGGTATGACTTACCAGTCAGATGGTGCGTAGTGTCCTGGAAATGTTGTGCGAGAGGACTGCTGCTCCAACTCTGCTAGGGTGCAGGCCATTAGTATGGTAGAGCCTAGGATGCTCCCAAAAAACATTCCAGTTATCAACAAAGGGTAATTTCTGATCTTCACACTATGACTGTAACCATTCATTAAAAGCAAATAGCCTACTGAACCTCTCGATTCCTCACTGGAACGTGGGCAGTGGTCCTTACACAGTGATCCTCGTCATGGGTGATGTTCTGCGTACCTTCTCAACCAGGCTCCTGAAGTCGTTCTCCAGGATCTCTGATTTGTTTCATGCCGCGAATTTACCTGGGACAGGTGAGCGTCAGTCCGTGACGATTCCAACGTGGCTTTCCACTGTCGCACCTGGGCCTGCTTCACCTGTAGGTGGAAAAAAAAATGTCTGGCCAATTTCCATTGACCTCTCTCACCAACAGTGTTTCTGCCTGCAGAACTGATGCTCACTAGTTTGTTTTTCTTCACCAATCTATGTAAACTCTAGAGACAGTTGGATGTGAAAATCTCAGATCAGCAGTTACTCAAATTTCTCGATCCAGCCGGGTTGGCACTAACAATCATGCCACAGTCCGAATGAATGAGTTCACATTTTTTCATCTTTAAGATGAACGTTAAGCTCGTGACCCGTATCTGATCTCCATTATGTTTATGCACTGCACTGAGGCCACATGATGGACACCTGCACGAGTGTGTACAGGTGTTCCTAAAATACGTGCAGGCAGAGTGTATGTATATTGAGCAGGTTGCGACGAGTGTGAGATTTGGGTGATCTGGCTCGCGCCCTCACCGCTGTCCGTGCAGCAGGTGGCGCACGCGAGCGCCCTTTTAAAAGCCCAGCGAGTACGGAGGCAGCGCGTGACACCGGCAATTGTGCCGCGGCTGCTCGGGCTCGCCCGTAACGCAAATCGGCGGCGAGGAAAACGCGTGACAGATCGACGCCCTCTTTTTCAACGAGTTGCCAAGAGTGGCGCGGCGTCGCGAGCGAGGAGTTTGGCGCGTGCACGCTGAGCAGAGAGCGGCGGAGAGTTTTTTTGCTGCTGTCCGAAAGGTTACCGAAGTGCAGCCAAAGAAAGAAAGAGGAGGGGGAACAGGAGAGAAACTCCACACAGGATGTTCAGTATGCATCTGTCCCGTTTTTACCGTCGAGGTTTAACGGGTTTAGTTTAAAAAGTCGCGTTTGGACCTCAACCGATCAGGCTCTCTGCTCCTCTCGCGGTAATTCCGGCTGTTTAATTGGGACGCATCCGGACGCAGCTCGAGGGATCCAGGAGTCTCTGCGGTTTCTGCAGTTCCCTCACTGTCAAGGGGGCAATGAGAATTCCTGTCTTTTTGCATTGACAACGAAATGGGGTGAGTGAAGTGTGTGTGTGTGTGTGTGTGTGTGTGTGTGTGTGTGTGTGTGTGTGTGTATTGTGTGTGTGTGTGTGTGTGTATTGTGTGTGTGTGTGTGTGTGTGTGTGTGTGTGTGTGTGTGTGTGTGTGTGTGTGTGTGTGTACTAGTGCCTCAGGCGGGAGAAAATCTGTATCTAGGCAGATTGTTACAACTTGTTGTTGCTGTACATTATTCGTCTTCTAAAAAGTCACTACAGTCATCTACATACAGACTGTACATTACAGTCACTGTGCCAAAATGCAGTTTTTGCTTCTCAGAGTGTAGCTGTGTGAGTGTGTGTGAGTGTGTGTGTGTGAGTGTGTGTGTGTGTGTGTGTGTGTGTGTGTGAGTGTGTGTGAGTGTGTGTGAGTGTGTGTGTGTGAGTGTGTGTGAGTGTGTGTGTGTGTGTGTGTGTGTGTGTGAGTGTGTGTGTGAGTGTGTGAGTGTGTGTGTGAGTGAGAGAGACCTTTAGTTTTATTCAGTAAAGGATGCACAATGCATCAAGGATATCCCTGTATGGAAATATCAATACTATGTTTGTTTTTGTTTTATTCAACCACTTTTATTGAAAATTTTGTTTTTTTCAGCACTTTGCCTGACACTTGTTGACTTGCTGTTGCAGTTGTAATATGGGATTTTTATGACAATCAATGATAATAATAAAAAATCTCAGCCAAAATAATGCAAGCTGCTCTTTAACCCTGTCCCCATGTCAGAAAATTCCCTTCAGCTGCAATTGTCAAGATGAAACTTGACAGAAATCAGGGTGCAGGTTTAGATCCCAGTGAGAGGAGACAGTGGCGAGGAAAAAGCTTACTGAAATGAAGTGTGGAAGAAAAAAACTTGGGGAAGTCATTCAACCTAATCGCTCTTTTAACGTACTGTAGGTGGTTAACGTGATTGATGAGGTATTATAGCCGGCATGGAAGTGCAGCAATTAAACGGGAGACATGCTGTTGAAATATTACAGTGGAGTGGCAGACACATTTGAAACATAGCTTGTATGTTACAGCTGTACTTGAGTACAAATGCTGATTTGTTTCAGTGGATTATATCTGTCACACGCATGATATATACTATCACTGTATATATATAGGGGTGGGCGATATGGAAAAAAAATTAGATCACGATTTCTTCTGGAAAAATCACGATTCACGATTTTATCCCGATTCTTTCTCATGTTGGTTTTAAGACTGTTTGGCAAATTACAGAGCTACAATACAGCCAAATTAATGTCTCCATATAAAAATATAGCCTTTACCATTTGTTTTCAAGTATTTTTTAATCAAGTTAATATTAAATGCAAGTGCAACTCTGCAAATTAAGAACATTAAACAAGACTTGCATAACAATGAAAGACTTGCCATCACAAAATGAACAATGGTTTAAGAAATCTTACATTGGTAGTGGTAACAGTTGTAACAGTCAGATAGTTTATTAGACATAGATCCTCAGCAAAGAGGTTCAGAAATGTAAATAGCTTATTCTTACAAAGTTAAATAAAAATATTAACTTGGTCTAGTCAAATAAATGCAAGTTCACAGACTTTAGCATAACTCCCAAAATAAACATTGGCTTCAAAAGGTAAAAACAAACATACAAAATGTAAACTACCTTTTGTAATCTGTTAAGATTTTTTGAAAGTGAAGAACCAAAACAATAAAATAAAGGTACAAAGATATTTCCTGACCTGAGGCTTGTAAACTTAGCAGCTTTAGAACATATCAGTTTCTAAAAGAACACAAAGTACGACTAATCACAAATTTTTAGAAAGGAAAACCAGCTGATTCACTTTATCTGGCTTGAGAGTTGCCCTTTGGCAGGTGACAATGTTGCCACCAGTGCTGAAGGCTCTTTCTGAGGGAGCACTTGTTGCTGGAATGCATAAATACTTTCTAGCAAGTTGGCTAACTCTTGGAAAGTTTGCCTCATGGACTCTCCACCATTCCAGTGGATCCATGCCACTTTCTGCATTTGGTGTGGACAAGTAGCCCTTCAATTCCCCTTCTATTGCTTCTTTTAGAGATGAGGAAGCTGATGTTGTGGCTGCAGATGCACTTACAACACCTGAGGCTTTCAAAAAGCTGGCAAGTGATCTCTTTGCTTTCTTGGGTGGTGTCTGATCTTCATCAGGGTTTTGTGATGTGGAGGTTGAGGTACTAGAGGTAGGCTGCTGATTTGATGATACTGGATTCTGTATGGTCAGCAAAGACTCCAGCTCAGACACAGCTCTGGTTTGTATTCCCTCAATGTATTGTGTTTTGAACCTGGGATCGACAAGCGAAGCCATATCCAGCAGGTCATCAGCGGTGGGGTCCTGATATTTGTCACTGAGGTATTTGAGAATGGTAGTCTTCATTGTTTTTGTTAGTTCAGTATCCTCATCATTCAGGCTCAAAATGTTGACTTTCAACAGGTGAAGCACTGGTTTTACATAAGATATACTCACATAGTCCTCACCTGAGAGTGCATCAGTAAAGTCTCTCAGAGGACTCGGAGCCTTTTTCATAGATTCCATCACGTCAACATCCTGCCATGATGGGACTAAATGCCTCGTCTTCCTGTCTGCCTTCAGGACCTGAGAAATCGCCTTTTCCTGGTCAAGCACTCTCTCGATCATGTTGAGTCTCGAACCCCATCCAGCTTCTGCTGAGGTAGCTTTAGGTCAGTTTGAGCATTACTCAAGTCCCTCTTTTTCTTCCAGCTGAACGAGAATGTACTGATGGCTTTCTTGCAGACAGATGTTACACGTTCAACACGAGGGTCTTTGGCACTTTTTTCTAACAAAAAAAGAATAATGTATTAAATTAGATTTAACCTAATGCACAATGTAAAATTTAATTTACAAATGTTTATATTATAAAATTATATAATTTTATTGAAACCGTTTAGATGTTTACCTAAAATGTTTTATTTCATATACAAAGCAATTACATATAACAGTGCAATTATTATTATTATTATTATTGCAAACTAATCTCATAATTTTACTCTGTTCAATGTTCTTAATGTAATTTTTAATTTATTATTTACAAACATTTATTATGAACAATATCCTGAATGGCAGAGATGATATTTATTTTTAGTTGCACTCACCGATAGCTAGGTGAAGTCTGTGCCCAAAGCATTGCAGACGAGTCCAGCTGTTAAGCTCCAACGCCTTCACCATATTGGCCCCGCTATCTGTCGTCATGCAGGTCATGTTTTCTTCTTTCAGTCCCCAACCTTCAAGAGCGTCCCTAAGGCCTTGCGCTATGAGTTCTCCCGTGTGTGGTCATCTGGGAAATATGTATATAATAAACAACTTCCAGTCATGAAGCCAGTGTATCGTCAGGCATAAATAAGGCTCTGACGTACGGCTAGACCATAAATCAGCTGTTTATAAAAACAGTTTATAAAAAAAATCAGTTTATAAAAACTTTTACGTTTTGAATTGCATGTTGCATCTTGCTGCGGCACTCGGAATAAAGCTGTGGAATGGCCGTGGAGGAAAAATATTTGCGGCTGGGTATTTGGTAACGTGGATCTACGACTTGTCTCTCGATGGCTACATCAACACACACACACACACACAGGATGTACACACTTTTACACATTTGCACTTTTTGTGTAGTAAGCGTAGTTGTCTTTACTGTTTCCTTGTGGGTGAAAGTGCGTATTGATGTATTTGTGTGTGTGTGTGTGTGTTCTATATTATCTGTATTATTATCTTGAGTTTCTGAGAAATGCTGTAGTCAGGTAACATCTCTGGAACTAGTGGAAACAAAGAATTTCCAACTAGTTGTCTCATTGACAATTTAGGCTTTTCTTGACTCTCTAAAGTACTCGAACCTTTGGAACCAGGAAGCTGGAACTGTCGGTTTTGTGATACTGGCTTATGTACTGGAAGTATTGGAGCTCAGGGACAGGCCTAAAAGCACTGCTTGTTGCATACTGTATATAATAGACTCGGTTTGTTCATGCTGTTTGTGCCATGAAAAAGCAAATGTTTGCTATTTTATCCTGCACAATGTTCTCACAAACATGTCTAGTTTTTAGGCTGTGTGTGTACTGAACAGGCATAACATTATGACCACCTGCCTAATATTGTGTTGGTCCCCCTTTTGCTGCCAAAACACCTTTGAATCAGAACCAGCATTGACTTCTTCTTCAGTAATTTGAGCAACCGTAGCTCGTCTGTTGGATTGGACCATCCTTACATGCATCACTGAGCCTTGGCCATCCATGACCCTGACGCCGGTTCACCACTGTTCCTTCCTTGGACCACTTTTGATAGATACTGACCACTGCAGACCAGGAACACCCCACAAGAGCTGCAGTTTTGGAGATGCTCTGATCCAGTCGGCTAGCCATCACAATTTGGCCCTTGTTAAACTCTCTCAAATCCTTGCGCTTACCCATTTTTCTTGCTTCTAACACATCAACTTTGAGAACAAAATATGTTCACTTGCTGCCTATTATATCCCACCCACTAACAGGTGCCATGATGAGGAGATAATCAGTGTTATTCAATTCACTGCTTAGTGGTCATAATGTTATGCCTGATTACCATTCACTTTCTTGAATACATAATCTTCTGGTGTTTTGTCATTTTCTGTTTCTCGCTTAGGGAGCAACCCATTTTTAGTACCTGAGTGCACGTGTTCCAGATTGATCCAGCTACTAAGCGCAACCGAATCCCAGCCAGCAAGCATGCAGTCACCGTCTCTTTCTTCTATGATGTCAATCGGCATGTCTACCGCATCAGTGTTTCTGTTATGAGTGCAGATCAGTGCAGAATTCAAGAGATGTGTGCTGATGGACCTGAGCAAGTCCTTTTATGTGGAAAATCTTGACAATCAAGTCCTAAAGCTTGTACATTTATAATGCTCAAAGCTCTACTGTACACAGACATGTAGAAATGAACGCTATACTGCAGAGCTGGACAAAAATGTACATTATTTCAAATCTACTTATTTCCTAAACACTACAGGGATATTTTTCTTTCTTTTGATTTCTTTTGTCCTGCATCATTTGCATAATAACTTACCTGAGGTCAGTGCATCATCAGGTATCAAGTCAAGAAGTTTTTATTGTCATTTCGAGCATAAATAGTAGATGCAGTACATAGTGAAATGAAACAATGTTCCTCCAGGACCATGGTGCTACATAAAACACAAAACTACATAAAACAACACAGAGCTAAGGACTAGAAAGTAAGTTAATCTAGCCACATACAGTGTATAGTGTGGAACCTAGTGCAAACAGAGTAAGAAATAAAATGAAAGAGTACTGACCAGTATACAGTCTATGTGGACCAGTGTGCAAAGAAAAGGAGGCTTGTGAACATGTACACATATGATAGCAGCAGCTGGGAGCAGCATTAAAGTGTGATGTACAAAAACAGCATTTAAACAGCATTAAAGTGTAATGTACAACGAAATATACAGTTTTGGCAGCACTGAAAAAAGGTGGTCCAGTAAACATAGATGTATATTGAATATGAATGTTCTGTTCTGGGTGTTGAGTCTGATGGCTGGAGGAAAGAAACTGTTACACAGTCTGGTTGTGAGGCTCAAATGCTTCTGTATTTTTTTCCTGGGGGCAGGAGGGTGAGGAGTGTGTGTGAGGGGTGTGTAGGGTCAGCAAAGTTAATATTTAGTGTTAATAAATGAGAAGCCATCAAACTCCTCTTGGATGGACTGGATGAAGAAGGAGAGATTCCCATGAGAAAGCTTGGGCTCCTCACAGGTGAATCTGCCATCAAAATTATTCCTCTGTTTCAGCCATGACCAGTTGATCTCACTGAAGAAAGGGTGAACTATGATAGCATTCTCCTTGCCCTCGGACACCACACAGCCGAGACGATCCATGGGCTTCTTCCTCAGGAACGCTTTGAGGATGCTGACCGCATTCCTGCTGAGGTTTGATGGATATTCCGGTTCAGCACTGATGATGGACTCAAACATCTTCTCCTCGTTGTGATCATGAAACGGAGCGTAGCCTGTCATCATCTCGTACATGATCACACCTAGGGCCCACCAATCCACCGATGTGTCGTATTCCCAATACTGTAACACCTCTGGTGCCATGTAGTTGGGTGTGCCACAAAAAGTGTTGGCAGTCTTGCCGTCTAGTATTCCCTCTGCGCACAAGCCGAAGTCAGCCAGCTTGCAGTGGCCATCGGCATCTAGGAGGATGTTTCCGGGTTTGAGATCTCTGTGAATAATCCCGTTGCGGTGGAGGAACATGAGGGCACAGGCGATCTCAGCAGCATAAA
The DNA here is from genome assembly GCF_019097595.1 of Hemibagrus wyckioides. NCBI lineage: Eukaryota > Metazoa > Chordata > Actinopteri > Siluriformes > Bagridae > Hemibagrus > Hemibagrus wyckioides. The sequence continues at coordinate 8,916,908 of NC_080729.1, read as the reverse complement.
ATCTGGTGCGGGGTTCATCAAATCCACATGAACAGGAAATGTGAAATGCAAGATCCCCGCCATTCACAAATTCCATTGCGAAGCACAGTGAGTCGCTGGTCTGGAAGCTACAGTAGAGGTGGGTCAGGTAGGGGTGTTCACTGGCCAGAGCCAAGATCCGCCTCTCCATGAAGGTGCAGCTGATGTTTTCATATTCCCAAATCGTTTCCTTCTTCATAAACTTCAGCGCATACACCTCATCAGTGCCTTTGAGCTCGGACAAAATCACCTTCCCGTATGTACCCTTTCCAAGCACACTGAGGAAGTTGAAGTCCTCCAGGCTCTTTCTCTCAGGCTGTAGCTCCTCATCCTCTCTGCTCTCCTCTGAATTACACTCATTCAGGGACAAAGTCTTTTCTGCTTCTTCCAGAGGCTGAGGTGCTGCATCTTCACTGCTCTTTTCTAATATCTGTACACTATAATAGAGAAAGAACCACAGCAGAATTAGCACTTCTATACATTTAAACATTATTCAGGTTTGATTCAACACTTCCACTCTCTGGGACAGATGTACACACATGGGAATGCACATAACTGGGTGTGATGACAATATGAGCTCACATTGTTGAGAAATGAGTTTTAATTTTCTAAAGCTACATCTAATCACATGAACTGCACCTGGGAACACCTTTTGGTACAATCTTCCCTCAAATGTGATTGTATTAGTCCTATTTTACCTTTTCAGGGAGATGGCCTGCACTTCATCAGCTACTCCTCGCTTCACTTTGTTTTTCTCATTCTGTTCAGGACAACACAAATACAACAAGGTTTAGTTTCTTCACATAATCCACACAAAAGCACAAGTTTTGCTAATTTGTAAAAAAATTTCAGATACAGTGTAAAGAAAAGTAAAGTCATCCAATCTTACCCGTCTCAAACGACGAAAGTAAGTCAGTGAGTTTCCCATGTCAGATTGATCTTCTTATGAACAGATGAACACAAATGAAAGAAGGTAAATACAAACACTGTAGGACTGTGAATACACGCTGAAGAACTTCAAAAACACACAATGTAGGACTATAAACACACTCGCTGTAGAAGTACAAATACACACGCTCTGTAGGACTGTTAATGGTCACCTGATTTACACCTGTTAGTGGTCACTATGCCTACAATGATCTGATTCTGTTCTCCTTCTCCTTTTATAACTAGTGTTATTTTCACTATATTCTTAATGAGAATAGTTTTTCATTTACTGTTTATATAATTGTTTTTATTGTGTGTAATTTTTATTTAATACATTAATAATTCTCCATATTTATCAAGGCACCAATCAAACTGGAAGGAACTGTATATTTGGTTCTTAAATAAACTGTCCCATGAATATACTGTATATATTAGAAGCATTTTCTTTCTGTTTTATGAAAATTGTTATAACATATCCACTGTGATTATATTTTCACAGAGGACTGAAAAGCTGCATTTGGAAATATTAATCAAACACGACTCTAAAATCTAAAAGTCAAAAAGCTGGTCTTTTAATCCAGATCAAGAAATCACTTAAGAAAACACACACAAAAGTTTCAGTTTTGATTTCAATGAATTAATTAAAGCAACTATTAATGATACTTTACATTTCCAAGAAATAGACAAATCTAGTGAAGTTTTGTCAACCAGCAGCATGTAAAGGTTCATGCAACTAAAATGTAAAAAATGGAGAGTGGCATCTTAGTGTTTTTGAATGCTCCTGCCTCCCACAATCATTCCTAGATTTCAGTGTTTCTTAATGATTTTATTTAATCTTATTCCCCCAAATGTACACAAATATAATAATTTAGAAATGAATGATGTGTTTTATGTATTGAATAAACACCAGAAATAGGTTTCTGTCTTTAGCTTTAGCACTCTGAGTTTTCACTTTCATTTACATTTACCTGCATGTTACAAAAATCTTCACACATATTGAAAAATTGTAAAGAAACTGATGATTTATTGTGATTTTTGTCATGCTTATAAGCAAATCAAATGAGAAGGGGCTATAGCACAACAAACTATCAGGATAAAATGAGTTACAGTAAAAGTCTGGGGTCAGAAGGTGCCTCTAGAGATGATCCCCATTGCACCCAGCATTCACAGCACAAATCTGCTTCCTGCATCCAGGTCAGTAAATGACTTTAATTCAAGTTTCCATTCTCCTGAAACTCACTAGTGACAATACAAACCATCAAGTCTAACCTATCTAAATAGTAGCCAGAGAATTCCCTCCTGAATTAATGATTTATTACCGGCTTTTAAGATGCTCTTCTTTTGTCCAGCCTGTACTGAACTTCAGCAGGAGGATGGAGGCAGCAATGCACTGTGGGTAATTCATGACATCACATCACCCAAAACACTTCTGAATTCCACGTTGTAGGGATCTTAAGGAGTGGTCCTCAGACTTTGCTGATCGACTGAAGCCTCTTCAACTTTTCCTGCAGCTGGTAGAGAATTGCAGCAGGAAACCCATGTAGTGGACAGATGATTCTCCTTGGAGGACATTTAGGGCCTTAGAAACTGACTTCATAACTGCAGCATAATCACCTAAAAAGCCCAATTCAGCTTACTCTTTAAAAAATAACTTTCAATTCAGTCAAATACAACTGTATCATTAAAATTTGAAATTGTACTATTTTATCCAACAACCAGAATACAAATATATTTTAGACAACATGTTAACAGCAAGTATATTTTTTATAACCAGTCTTTCTACAGCAAGGTAGTAGGAGCTCCATTGGCTCACAGGAACCGGAGACTGCATTCACTCTGCACTGTTTCAAATGCTGAGGTGGACCGGCTTTTATTCCACAACGCCTGGCATTTTCCAAAAGCAGACCAAGACAACTTCCTGTATGTCTGGCATCAGCGGCTTATACAAGATTCAGGAGATGGAATGCACATCTGTGATGTTGTGGAAGTTGGTACTCAAGGATGGCACCAACATCTTGAAGCTCAGCTTCTTCATCATAGTCATCTTCTTCATGTTCATCAAGTGGGCATCCCTGTCCCCCACCAGATCCTCACGAGACAGTTACTTTCAAGTGTCATAACACTTATTTTGATTTAGCATAACCATTGCTTTTTCTAGAAGTATTTTTGTTTTAATTTAGCAGATGCTGGCGACCAGAATTGTATCCTGCAATCACGAGTGCAAACAAGTTTTCCTCAGGTAAGATAAATTGTTGTTTTTCATGCATTTTTTCTCCATTAAAATTTCCACTTCAGTTAATGTACAAAAGTACTTAAGTTAAAAAAAAAACAACTAATCACTAAGTGCTAATGTCATTTTTTGTAATTATTCATTATGTGTGAAGAATCTAATGTTACTCTACTCACACATGCCTGTTAATCCAGAGTCTTAGAAATGAACATGATACAGATGAGCAGTCACGGTGTGCAAGGGGAACATGGGGCTGTAAAATAGCAGGATTTGAGAACATTGCAGATTTCCTGTTAGAATTTATTTTATAGTAACAAATTAAAACCTGATAAAACATTTTACCATGCAGATGTTAAGATGATGATGATGATGTGTGTGTGTGTGTGTGTTTACAGGACACTACACAACATTACATAAAGACGGGGTCTGTGGCTTGTAAATTGTTTCCTACATGAAAACTTGACTTGAAACAACATTAAACATTAAAAAAAATGCATCACAGCAGAAGAAAACTATAGCAGAGCAGTCTGACTTGGTAACTCATACAGAATAACTAATGTGTGCTGAGCACTCCTGTGTCCTGGGAATCAGTTTTAAACAAATGACAAGCAAGAATCTAAGCAGATTCACTTTAATAGAAGCTTGCTGCACTACAGATTCAGAAAAAAGTTCAACTTCATCACAGTCAATGTTTCAGTATTTAGTTAACTAATGCATTGTAATGGGCAATATCCTGCGTGACATTTAAAGACTAATTTACTTGGTGGTCAAATATCAACAATAAAAGCTGACCTAATCATCATAACTTGCCATTAGAAATCACATGATATAGAATAACAACATATCTCACAATGGGTGGTGGCAGTAAATATTCTAAGGCATATCATGGTGTTTGCAGGTGCATTGAATGTTCATGAATATGTATAGGTCTGTGCAGGTGCATATATGTGAATGTGTGTATGATTATTAGATCTAGATATTCCTTTATAAGAACTGGACCTAATCAAGATTTCTCTGCAAATCAGCTACATACTACCACTAGTAGAGGATACCAGTATTCAAGCAAATGGGCAATTTAGAATTACCAATCAACCTAAAGTACAGTTTTTAGACTGTGGGAGAAAACCAGAGTACACCCACACAAGCACGGGGAGAACATGCAAACTCCACACAGAAAGGCCCCTGCCAGTTCAAACCCAGGGCCTTCTTGCTATGAGGCAACAGTGCTAACCACTAAGTCAGCGTGCTGCCCTGCACAAGCCAAAACATCAAAAGTATGCTGTACTTTGCATGCTGTCTGCATGCAAATGCCACCGAGGTTCTCTCCAGAGTGCTGGGATCAAACCAGTGGGCTGTGACACCTAGTAAAATTCTCCTACATGAACTCCAACAATCTGTGGTTGTGGCAATAAGATCTATTTCCTTCATTGCTCCTTCAAGGTTTTTCTTTCCTTTCTATAGCAAGTTCATCTCTTTTGCAACGCAAGGTGTGGCATGACATGAGGGAGGAGACCCTCTATCAGACTGGGTTGGAGGATTGGAGACTCTGGATAACAAAGTTCAATACAACATTATCAACATTCCTCTGACTCATAATCTTGATTTATCCTGACTTCAGTTGTCTTGAGGTTGAAGGAGCTACCTCACTTTTCTGCTTGTCTTTTTCATGAAGTCAGCAACATTTCTTCAACTGACTACTATGTTTTTTTCTGAAATAAATAATTCCATATGTCAATTTTCCTCTCTTTGATAAACATCAGTGTTTACTGAGTAACAAAGCCTACTGAGTCTGTGAAGATTCTCAGTCATCCAGGTGCGGTTATCTGGAACCGAGTATGTTCTTTACCCTTTGGGAAGTTTATGGGATTCCACAAATTCTGCCAAATTCCCTCAGACTGAATAAGCTGCTCAGATGAGTAGTGAAACGTTTTGATCTAACAAGAAGTCCAGATTGACATGACTCAACTTCCAGAGAAGCCTACTTGGGCAAAGAATAGTTATTATATGCATATTGGCTAGTTGTGCGTTATATGTTCAGGCAGTCAGTGAAAGCTGAATTTGTGGAAATCTCATTCTACTAAACATCAAGTGCTATATATAACCAGCCAGAAGATTAGGCTAATGTTACCAAAGTCCTAAAGTGTTTACCATTTCACAATATGAGAGCTTTAATACAAAAGGTAAAACAGCTAGTTAACTATTTGAAACAGACAACAAAAAAAGGTTTTCACTGTGTTAACTTGTGTTATTGGGTTGCTGTAACATCAGTAAGGTTAAAATAGGCTACTACTCAAGAGTTACTGATTACATTAGCTTACTTAACTAACTAAAGTGTAAAATCACACTAAAATCGTTTGTGGTTGCAAGCTAGCATTAGATTTAATATTAAGGGAAATCACATTTATTCTTATCACTGGATGTGATTCTGAAGTGGCCTTCATATGAGCCCTGATCTAAATCCTATTGAACATCTGTGGAAAGAGCTGAAACATGCAGTCTGGAGAACGCAGCCTCCTGGAGCAGTTTGCTCACAAGGAGTGGGCCAAAATACCTGTCCACAGGTACAGAAGTCTCATGGAGAGGTACAGAAATCACTTGATTATAATGATTGCCTCAAAAGTTAAGGGTACCATCATTTTTTCCTAGGCCAGTTTCATTAGATAGCTTTTTTAAAACGTGTCTGTTGGAAAAACAATTCAAAAGCAATGTCTGATTTTCATTCATCAATTTTCAGTAAATTTGATTTATTATTACTTTTGTCAGTTTCAAGTGATTTCAGTGACCACTGTGGGTTTTTCTTTCTTTAATAGAAGGGTATCAACAATTTTATCCATGTGTGTAATATCCATGTGAGCTTATCATACATTAAAGCATATCTTACACAACATCCGAGATCTCTCCATGTGGAATTTTGGCTAGAAGTGAATTGTTTGTTCTCATTAGGACCTCGGTGTGACTGGATGCCTTCCATAAGCTTTGTAATATAGCCATGAATGCTCTGCAGCGGCTTTTGGGAGATTTTAATTCATAATGATAAATCCAATGATTTATTTATTCATTTTTTCGCTTTTGAAAACATTTATGGTTGTATGCATCCACTCCCCTGTGGTCATGTGTGCAGTAGCTTTGATGTCAAATGGACAATGGAATAACATGAGATTGACCTCATCCTTCATATCTACAGAATTGCGGCATCTGAATGCCACAGCTTGCTCTTATGTGAAACCATGTGCTATTACTATATGCTTGTGTGTGTGGAGAGAGAGAGAGAGAGAGAGAGCATTAAATTTCTCCAATTTTTAATTTAATAAAATCTGTCAGTGTGATTTGTTTGAGCTGCACTTTTCCAAGCCACTTTTCACTTTGCCTGTATGGTTAAGACAGAGATCGCCCCTCCCCCACCAAGTTATCAACCAATTAGTGATTATCCAATCAGAGCTCTCCATGAACAACAAGAGAAAAACAAGCTCTCATTTTCTCAAGAAACTTTTCTACCTACCAGGATGGTTTAAGGTGGTTTAAAAGAAAGATGGAGCGGTCGAGATTGTATCACAAACAGTGTGAGGAAAGACATGAAAAAGCCCAGGTAAGTAATTTGATTTGCACTAATAATATGATTGTTTTGGGCAGTAGGCTAGCAGCAGCGGCCCGAGTGCAGCCGAGTCTGTTTCGGAACCTATCGGCTTTAGACTGACGATGATTTAGCATTCATATGCAGATGTCTGTTTATAAAGATTAGTTTTTATTTCTCATTCTCCACTCTCTGTAAGCAGAATGAGGTGTTTAACATTTGGCTTTGTGTATAAATGAAGTTGTGTGTGTGATGTTTGTTTCTGATGACTGCTTCATGTTGGTCATGGTGCCACCTTATTTTCACAACTTATTTTCTCCTTCTCTCCCTCAGATACAATGGCATCTACTAAGATCTCAGCGTGTCTGGTGGACATTTCATCTTGGATGACAGCTCATCAGCTGAAACTCAATCTCAGCAAAACTGAACTGCTGGTCATCCCAGGTGATTCATCCCTAGCACAGGATCTTGCATTATCTCTGAAAAACTCCATGATCTCCCCTTCGGCCACTGCTCACAACCTTGGGGTAACCATGGACAATCAACTATCCCTTTCCTCTCATGTAGCTAATGTGACATGCTCATGTCGGTTTCTTCTGTACAACATCAGAAGGATTTGACCATTTTTATCCACACAGGCTACTCAAGTGCTTGTTCAGGCTCTGGTTATTTCGAGACTGGACTACTGCAACTCTCCTGGCAGGTCTTCCTCTTAATGCAATTCATCCACTGTAAATGAAAAATGCAGCTGAACGACTTGTTTTAAACCTGCCCAAGTTCTCCCACACCACCCCACTGCTGCGTTCTTCCACTGGCTTCCAGTAGCTGCACACATCAGATTCAAAACACTGATGCTGGCCTACAAAGCCAAGAATGGACCAGCACCATCTTACCTCAAAGCTCTTATTACTCCTCACACTGCACCTCGCTCCCTCTGATCCACTAGCACTGCCTGACTGGTCCCATCATCTCTCAGGGTAAAAGGTAGGCATACATCTAGACTCTTCTCTGTTCAGGCACCAAGGTGGTGGAATGAACTTCCCCTAGATGTCCGTACAGCCGAGTTGCTGACTGTCTTCAGACAACGACTGAAGACCTACCTCTTCCTGAAACACTTAAACTAGCTCTTATTTTCCCCCATTTTTATGTATTGTTATATATGTATATATTTTAAAAAACAAAAAATAAAAGCAGCAACAGCTCAGTTTTAAGCTAATAGTATCCTAAGTCTGTAACCTACTGAACTAGTTTGTTTTGTGTGTCCTGTCCCGTGCTTAACTTCTTCAGGTTGGTCCACTCCGTACTCCAGCCCGGGCTTTCCTGATGATCCAGCTTCTACCACCACTAATCAGTAATGGTGACCCTATAAAGCTGGGATGGAAACCAGTACCAGGAGCTTGATTGCTCACTTCACATTTGGTGTTTGTGTTGTGTGTAGTTCCGTGTCCTGTTTCTGCTTCAATCTGGTTTCAATCCTTGCTTGCCTTGACTTTGAGGCTGATCTATGCCCTGTTTTGGTTTTGGCTGCCTTATTTGTATATACTCTCGCCTGTGAATGTAAGTATTTCTACATTATCTATATATCCGGTAGTAGGGGTGTGGGTTTTTGTCTCTGTTTTTCTTGGTAAGGGAGGTTAGGGAAGGTAATTGTCTTTTTGTTTGTTTCTTGTCTTTTGTGTAGGTTAGTTAGTTCCTATCCTGAGTGTTTCTGTGTATGTTGGCCTTGGTCCATGCTGAAGTCTTCCCCGGTTCACTGTGTTGTATATCTCACTACATTATAATATATCCGCTTTATTTCACTGCTGTGTGTGGGTGTAAAACATTAAAATCAGTAGATGGCAAAATATTCTCATTTATTATTAATGCCTGATCTTAATTGAATAGTTAGCTGAATGCTAATGCACTTGAAAACATGGCTACCCGTTTTAAGCTCTCAACACAATACAATATTTCTCCTAGTTTTACCTACTAGTTAATAAACTTGGCTGTTGGTTGTAAATGTATGATAGAAAATGTTAGTTGTAATTGAAGTCATTATTCTGAGTCACAGAAAACTCCTTTTTTACAGACTCTGTGGATGTGCTGGGAGAATCACCTGATACTCCCTCTGTCCTCCAGGTAAGTGTCCGCTAAATAGTCCGATTTTAACTACATTTCAAACATTTAGGCTGCTACTAACTGTGTGTGTTTGTGTCTATGTCTATGTCTATTAAGGTCGATGAGCCCAAAGTGCTGATTTTTTACCGGTGACCCTCACAGTGACACTTCAGCTGTCAGTCTGGTAACCAAACCTACAATTTATTTACAAAGATGACCGCAGGATTGTCCATGTGACAGAATGTTAGATGTGTTAGTATGAAACCGCTAGAATGAGAAACACTTGTGAATTTTTTGCTTTACTTTTCACAGCCTCCCAGTGCTGGTGAGCTGAACAGAGCCTGGTGTGATCAGGTGCAGTCTCCAGACTCCATCAGCTCCCAGTCTGAGGTACTGTACAGTGCTGCAGCTGAGAGAGACACACACACACACGTCTTTACAAGTTGTTTCATTTTGTTTTTCGATTTCTAGTCAGTGGACATTAAGAGCAATATAATGTTCTGTGTTTTAATATAAAACTCTTGATATGAAGCACTTGTGATCTTTTTGCTTTGCTTCAATGTTCACTTTTGTGAATTGGGGTTGTAGATTTTGAGCTTTATCTAAATGTTATTTGCATGAATTCTCTCAATTTAAGGACACTGAGGACCTTCTTACTGGAACTCAGGTAAGGATTATTCATTGTGGCTTTACAAAATGTTGTTAACTGCAGTGACTAATTTTGTGTGTTTGTGTGTGTTAAGGTCGCTCAGCTGTACGATGAGCCGCCGACCACTGCATCTGATGATGACCAGAACGAAAGCTGTAGGGTCAACAAAGCGTCTCAGCCTCTGGAAGAAGCAGAAAAGACTTTGTCCCTGAATGAGTGTAATTCAGAGGAGAGCAGAGAGGATGAGGAGCTACAGCCTGAGAGAAAGAGCCTGGAGGACTTAAACTTCCTCAGTGTGCTTGGAAAGGGTACATACGGGAAGGTGATTTTGTCCGAGCTCAAAGGCACTGATGAGGTGTATGCGCTGAAGTTTATGAAGAAGGACATGATCTGGGAATATGAAAACATCAGCTGCACCTTTATGGAGAGGCGGATCTTGGCTCTGGCCAGTGAACACCCCTACCTGACCCACCTCTACTGTAGCTTCCAGACCAGCGACTCACTGTGCTTCGCAATGGAATTTGTGAATGGCGGGGATCTTGCATTTCACATTTCCTGTTCATGTGGATTTGATGAACCCCGCACCAGATTTTATGCTGCTGAGATCGCCTGTGCCCTCATGTTCCTCCACCGCAACAGGATTATTCACAGAGATCTCAAACCCGGAAACATCCTCCTAGATGCCGATGGCCACTGCAAGCTGGCTGACTTCGGCTTGTGCGCAGAGGGAATACTAGACGGCAAGACTGCCAACACTTTTTGTGGCACACCCAACTACATGGCACCAGAGGTGTTACAGTATTGGGAATACGACACATCGGTGGATTGGTGGGCCCTAGGTGTGATCATGTACGAGATGATGACAGGCTACGCTCCGTTTCATGATCACAACGAGGAGAAGATGTTTGAGTCCATCATCAGTGCTGAACCGGAATATCCATCAAACCTCAGCAGGAATGCGGTCAGCATCCTCAAAGCGTTCCTGAGGAAGAAGCCCATGGATCGTCTCGGCTGTGTGGTGTCCGAGGGCAAGGAGAATGCCATCAAAGCTCACCCTTTCTTCAGTAATATCAACTGGTCATGGCTGGAACAGAGGAAGATCACTCCACCGTTTCAACCACAGATAACATCAAAGAGGGACGTCAATAATTTTGATGGCAGATTCACCCGTGAGGAGCCCAAGCTTTCTCATGGGAATCTCTCCTTCTTCATCCAGTCCATCCAAGAGGAGTTTGATGGTTTCTCATTTATTAACACTAAATATTAACTTTGCTAATCTAATATTAGCATTTATTATTATTATTATTATTATTATTATTATTATTATTATTATTATTATTATGTCATACCATTTAAATTTGTCCATTTACATCTACACATGTATATATTGTATCTTCCTATATATAATAGAGCTGACACGTATATTATTTATATATTAGTTTATTTTTATATACACTATATATTATATTTTTATTTTATTTTATTTTAATGGGCAGCACGGTGGCTTAGTGGTTAGCACTGTTACCTCACAGCAAGAAGGTCTTGGGTTCGAATCCTGGGGTCGAACAGGCTGGGGCCTTTCTGTGTGGAGTTTGCATGTTCTCCCCGTGCCTGCGTGGGTTTACTCCGGGTACTCCGGTTTCCTCCCACAGTCCAAAGACATGTACATTAGGTTGTTTGGTAATTCTAAATTGCCCATAGGAGTGAGTGTGTGTGTGGTTGTTTGTCTGTGTGGCCCTGCGATGGACTGTCCAGGGTGTACCCCTGCCTTTCGCCCTATGTGCGCTGGGATAGGCTCCAGCAGACCCCCGTATTTTATATTTTATATTTCATTTTATATTATATTAAATTATTTTTATCAATAAATAAAATTTACTATAAATTTACTATTTATATTATTTATACATTTATATTCATATTTATATACATAGATCTCTCTCTATATATACATACACACACTTATTTGATATACGAGAACTACTGGTTTTTCAATTATTTTTGTCTTTAATTTCTACTGTTTAATTTTCCCTATTTTTTTCTATATATTTTTAACTATATCCCTTATTTTTCATGTCCACACACTTTAATTTATACTCTTTTCTTTCTTCAAATGTAGGACAGTCGTTAAAATCACTTCACTACATGTCGTACTGTGTGATTTCGTATGTGATTAATAAAATTTGAATTTGATTTGAATTTGAATATTAATTGATCATTTTAAAGATTAATTTGTACTGTGTTTGTAATTATCAAATAAATAACCTTTTTTCCTCAGAGAAGACTTATCAATTGTTTTGCTTTTGTTCAAACATCCAGATGTTCATCAGCCAGTGTTTTAAAAAACTCTTTATATAACAAAAAGTCAACACTAATACTCTGTCTGGGAAAGAAAAAGAGATCTATTGAACCTATTTTCAACTAATATATATATATATATATATATATATATAATCAATTACATTAAAATAAATCATTTCTCAAAATTAATAGAAAGAAATAAGCAAGCAGAACATTAAAAATGTGCTTCTACACACACAATCATAAAGATGACAGACTTAAAAACAACTTTATAAACAAAAACAGATGAGAACAGCTGTGTAGTGTACTGATAAGAAACAGCATTGTGAGTGACCCCACACACCCCTCACACACACTCCTCACCCTCCTGCCCTCTGGAAAAAGATACAGAAGCATCTGAGCCTCACAACCAGACTGTGTAACAGTTTCTTTCCTCCAGCCATCAGACTCAACACCCAGAACAGAACATTCATATTCAATATACATCTATGTTTACTGGACCACCTTTTTTCAGTGCTGCCAAAACTGTATATTTCGTTGTACATTACACTTTAATGCTGTTTAAATGCTGTTTTTGTACATCACACTTTAATGCTGCTCCCAGCTGCTGCTATCATATGTGTACATGTTCACAAGCCTCCTTTTCTTTGCACACTGGTCCACATAGACTGTATACTGGTCAGTACTCTTTCATTTTATTTCTTACTCTGTTTGCACTAGGTTCCACACTATACACTGTATGTGGCTAGACTAATTACTTTCTAGTCCTTAGCTCTGTGTTGTTTTATGTAGTTTTGTGTTTTATGTAGCACCATGGTCCTGGAGGAACATTGTTTCATTTCACTATGTACTGCATCTACTATTTATGCTCGAAATGACAATAAAAACTTCTTGACTTGATACCTGATGTTACACTGACCTCAGGTAAGTTATTACACAAATTATGCAGGACAAAAGAAATCACAAGAAAGAAAAATATCCCTGTAGTGTTTAAGAAATAATTAGATTTGGAATAATGTACATTTTTGTCCAGCTCTGCAGTATAGCGTTCATTTCTACATGTCTGTGTACAGTAGAGCTTTGAGCATTATAAATGTACAAGCTTTAGGACATTGTCAAGATTTTCCACATAAAAGGACTTGCTCAGGTCCATCAGCACACATCTCTTGAATTCTGCACTGATCTGCACTCATAACAGAACAAACACAAGAAAAATACAAACATAAGAAATACAGAAACATGTTAAACACAAGGGTGTAACTTTGGTTTGAGATGTTTAATAATACCAGATGTTATGGATCATTATATATTGTATAATAATGTCTATTTTAACTAATAATACTATATAGTAATAATAATAATAATAATAATAATAATAATAATAATAATAATTATTATTATTATTATTATTATTATTATTATTATTATTATTGTTGTTGTTGTTGTTGTCTTCTTTATATTTTTGTATCTCTAACAGATATTATTATTATTATTATTATTATTATTATTATTATTATTATTATTATTATTATTATCATTATTATTATTATTATTATTATTTCTATTATTAATGTACAATTGCTTGGACAGTATAATGACCACTGAGACAGAACACCACTTTCAAATAACAAATAACATTAATAAAGTTCTATCTTATCTTATGTTATATACTTTGTGTATTTTTTATATATTGTTGGCTTTCTTTTATGTAAAGTATTTTTTAAGTCAGTCAATAATATGGCTTATAATTTCATGTCACCTTGTCTTGATATTATCTTTTTCTTTAGCTGCTTTACCTTTGCAGCTGTAACTATGCACATTTCCCCGCTGTGGGCCGAATAAAGACTGATCTTATCTTATCCTATCTTATTTGTTCAGTGGAATGGAGTTCCACCCAGGGAGCCTCACACCCAGTTTTCCAGGATGGGATCCAGCTCCTCTGTGAAACTGAAGAAGATAAATTACTGAAAGTGTATGAATGAATAGAATTATAATGAATTACACTTGTTATAACTTTATTACAGAATACAGTGGTAAAAAGAAAGTATAGCCAATTAATTGTGGATAATTAAGAGATAAGGATGTCCTGGGTGTTTGAGAGAGTCTCAGTGTACTGTCCTAAAAGATTTGCTAGATAACAGAAAACGTTTAGAAAAATTGCCCCAGATTACTTAATGCCATCTCATCGACTCACCAGCAGATGGAGCAAAGGGATTGTTGACCATCAGTCTGATGGTGTGCTTTTAGATCATTTGTGGCATATCTTGCTTCTTGTCATAGATAAATGTGAACTGTCTGAAAATGGAAAAATCGTGTTGGCAGTAGGACTAAAAGGCAACTGTAAGCAAACATTTTGATCAGTGGAGTTCAAATAAAGCTTATCTAACAGTTAGAACAGCTGTCCTGTGTTGTAATTATTTTATTGTTCATATTCTTATTATTAAAATAAGTTAATCATAATGGACTTTATACTGGACAATGGCAGCACACAGAGCACTTACTCTAAATAAATTATGTTTATTATTATTTTTGTGTGATATGGTGATGGAGTTCTAACTGAAACACTACAAACTAAAATATATCATCCTATCATCACGTACTCTTCCATCCAGCATGTCTAGACAAACATGCGTACACGTGCACACAATCTTGGTATTTCCAATGACCTTCGTATTGGTGTAGATATTTAATGGAACATGCCATTTCAGAGGCTTGTACCAATCACTGTAGTTACATAAAGCTCAGTCTTTACAATATGAAAAGGTAAAAATCATCTTCTGTTGTGACATAAATCTTTATAAACTACTGTGTTGAGACAGTTTGTAGAATTCATGCACTTGTCAGCCGTAAGTGTGTTTTATATTCTGACTCACATGTCAACAGAAACAGAAGCTGAATAGATTCTGTATGAAGCCTTAAAAAATAATCAGACATGATCTTCCATGAGTGCATTCTCTGGACACCAAATAAACCCAGACACACCTCATATTTCTGCCCTTTTGATCTGTCAAACGGGTATCGATAGATTTTGAGTTAGTTATAGTTAGTGCTGGTTTATACCAGTTAGTGCTGGTTTATACTGGTTTATACTAGTTAGTGTCTGACTTGCTATTGGAGGCATAAAAATGATCTACTTTAGGTATTTGTGCTGCACAGAAAATTAGCACTAGGAATGTAATATTGTAATTTGTTCATTAACTTAAGGTGGTTGTTTATGCATGAAAGACAATTATTAAAGTAATGATCAACATATAATTCCATATTAATGTTGCTGCTGTCCATCTGCACCTGATATTACACAATAGTGATGTAACACACAGTTCATAAAAGCTTTTTGCTTTTTCTATTCTAAACCCCTGTGGTTTGGTGGATGTGTCTCTGACAAACGTCCTGTGCAACAAGAGATTTATTTTACATTTTCAGCTACAGCAGTTTGTTTAAAAAAAAAGTTTGTTTAACAGAGGAAATTGAGTCTTACATTATTTCAATTTTATTCACACACAAAATATTAATGGTGAACATTTTTGACTTCATAAAAAGATTTTCTGGTGATCGGCCCCTATTAAACAATAAAGAAAGTAAGACATCTTTTTTATATACATACTTTTTGGCAGAATTTATCATTATAATCAACTTCATTATTTCCTGGATTTTGTATCACCATAGTCCCTAAATGTATGTAAATGCAGGAAATGGAATTCAAATCCCACTATTTAAACCAAATTTACACCCTTGCCAGTATGTTTCCTGTAATTGTCTATACGGACCATAATCTGCAAGTTTTCTAGATTCTAGAGAATCTGCTAGAGTAAAATGTATAATGACAATGTCTGATGTGGTGAGCAATTCAATTCAATTCAATTCAATTTGTATAGCAATTTTAACAATGGACTTTGTCTCAAAGCAGCTTTACAGGACATAAGAAACATAATACAAAAGTCCAAAATTAATGTTAGACAAAATCCTCCCTAGTGAGCAAACCTGAGGCGACTGTGGAAAGGAAAAACTCCCTTAGATGTTATGAAGAAAAAACCTTGAACAGAACCAGACTCAAAAGGGAACCCCTCCTCATTTGGGTGACACCGGAGAGTGTGATTATAAATTATTATTAACCTGATTATGAACAATGTCCTTTCTACAGTCATATACAGTCAGTGGGAGTTGTGTGATGCAGATACAGCATATGTAGAATGTTGTGTATTAATTAGGAGGTTGTTGTCATCCTCAAAGTCCACATAGGGTTGGCATCTTCGCTTTGAATATCCAAAATCTTCATGAAGCAACTGGAGCTGGTCCATCTCTGGATCCTCGCAGGGTTGGCCTCTGTCTACTGGAGCTGGCACAATCTCTAGATGCCTCGGGATCGGTAGAAAAAGGGAAACAAGTGGAAAGGAATTACACTGTGTTCACTTCTAGGTTCCTGAAATATTTCCAGCCCACTGGCAGTTGCACTTACATCATTGTCACAAGAGTATTTAAGGGACCGTCAAAGTCCATTAACCTGTGCTTTGTGACTTCTTGGTGCATGACCCTAAGCCTGCTGTTGACACTGAGTTTTAGCCTGCCTTCCTTTATTTCTGTTTGCGCAATGTGTTTACACTCATATTGCTTCCCGTTTGTGTGTGTTGTCCAAATGACCAGGTATAGAGCTGTCCTCTGTCCTTTTTGTCTCTGTGTATTGGTTAGATAGTGAGTTAGGGAAGTAAATTGTCTGTTGATTGTATAAGGTAAGCTAGTATGTGGCTTTTCAGTTAGCCTGGAGGGGGGTTTGTTATTTGATGCAATTTCCTGGTAAGTGTGTAAATACTGCTTCCACAATGTAGTTGCTGTAATCGTATAAAAGTTGTGCAGGGTGTTTCTTTATCATCCTTTATCGTACCTTCTGTTACCATCCCATCTCTACGCTAGAGTGTAGCAAGAAGCATGCAGACTTTGGGATCTAGTATTTCAATAACACAACACCAGTCTGAGACACCAGGTGATTAGGTGTGTACAGTAAGGATATGTCCAGAGAAGCTCTGAAGCTGTCATCCAATGAACAAATGATACACACTTCAGTTGCCATGTCAGTGTTATTTGTCACTCAGTCATGCTAGTCATGTTTCTTTCTGCAAACCTGTAGTACCAGGTCCTTAGCTCAATACTCGGACCCACAGAGGACGTCTTTAGTATCTCATTGCCAGTACTGACGTATCCACCTCTGCAATCAGCCAACTCCAATTCCCCTGAACCACCATCCAGTGAATGATATGACACGTTATCACAAGCACAAGCAAATGCCTATTCCTGGCCTCAGATTACAGTCATCTCTTCCCAAGTCAAACACACCCCTTTAAATTGGCTTTAAAAAATCTTGCTCCAGCTCTGTCCCTATGACATTAATAAGCCTTCTCATTACTGCATGGATCGTCATGACCATCCGACGTCTGCTTTGTTTACTCTTTTGGTTTGCTTGGTAAATTGTTTATGTTAACTTAAAAGTAAAACTGCAGTTTCAGTGGCCAGTGTGTTCTGATCCGACAGACGAGCTACTGTTGCTCAAATTGCTGAAGAAGTAAAGGCCGTTTCTGACAGAATACACAGTGCATGATGGATCAGGGCTGTTTTGCCAACAAAAGAGGGAGCAACACAAAGTTAGGCGGGTGGTCATAATGTTATGCCTGGATAGTGTACATTGATTATTTTTTTTTAGAAAGAGCAAATCTCCCAAGCTTTTAAAAAAAGAAAAATATAAATGAAATTGTAATCATTAGCAAACTATTTGGATGCATTGTGTATATAAATGAATAAAACTCTTGCTTGTCTTTGGTGAATTCGGGGTAGTAATGACCACATCACAATCACAACCACTCCTATTCTAATTGATTACTTTCCTATAACAGCACACTGCTCAATTTCTGCTCCTTAACACTTTTCCTGCCGCATTATATGACTTTATGTGGACACAGATATGCTGCATTTATGTCGCATACAAAAGTCATTAATCTACTGGACTCAAAAGCATGCCACATGTTAACCTTTAATGGGGCAGTCAAACCGCATGAACTGCAGCTCTCAACATTTATTGTTTTTTTTCCTCTACCACTTGCGGTGTCAAAATAGATGTGACCAGATCAGAGCTCTCAGTGTGTCTCCACTGCAGCCATACGTAGCAATAAAGAATTTTTCATAGATGACAAGCTGCTCTTGGAGA
Source organism: Hemibagrus wyckioides (assembly GCF_019097595.1). NCBI lineage: Eukaryota > Metazoa > Chordata > Actinopteri > Siluriformes > Bagridae > Hemibagrus > Hemibagrus wyckioides. The sequence goes on along the minus strand of NC_080729.1, from coordinate 8,898,925 downwards.
AATCCACATAGAAAATTGAAGTACATCTGAATACTTTGTGTACACGCAATGGATTTTTTAAAATTATGATTATAGCTTTTATGTAGGTTAAAAAAACATACAAGTTCTATTCCTGTGGTCCTTCATTTGTCATTGTGCTTACAATTGTTAGTAAATAAACCTTGTGTGATGTAGATGTATGTAGCAAATCATATTAAAAAATAGATTATTTTCCCAGCTGTATGATGACACAATCAGAGGTAGTTAAATGAGCTCATACAGAGAATCCTTGTCTTCATAGAGGACATAGTAAAGCAGTTAATATAGGAGTTTGTGGAGTGAAAGTGGGAAACTTAAATCAGTCTAGCACCAAAATCTTAACTGAGATAGTTACCACAATAACATTAACTGCATTTTATTCTGACAGATACATATGTATTTATTCATTTTTCATAGTAAACGTTTATAAGTAGCCATGTTGCCAGATTCAACTCCATCGTTACATTTATGATTCGTTTCTAACCTATAAAAAATCTCTCTGGCAACGGCTTCTACAAGACGATATGAAATATGAAATTGTAATCATAGAATACTTCTATTAAACCCCTACCAGTGAAGACGTGTAATTAGGCTATGAGAGCTCTACTCACGCTCCACACTCATGAACTGAAGAGGGCTTTTTCTGAATGTGCGTTATGTGTGTGATGACATCACATGACACGTCTCGACACAACACGTAGAAAACCTGCTGTAACTTTGAAAAACTGCAAGCTTTTCTGAATTCTGTCATTTGCTTGATTTTGTGTTTATTTCTGCCATCGCAAAATTTCAAAAGCCTTTAAAACTTGTATAATGGACATGCTACATAATCTAGACTAATAATAAATGGCTCAATTGTTTAAGGAGTCTTCAGGACAGAGGAATTTGCACTTTTTGGTTTTTCTGTAATATTTTCTGTTGGCTTATTGACCTCAAGAGAGAGAAAAAACAGTTTGGTGATGAAACGATCGTTTATGGCTTTTAGCTAACTTGTCTCGTAGCCGTTCCACACATCAAATGAAAAAATCTCAATCTCACCTAATTTATTTGCACACATCTGTTTCAGGATTACTGTTAAATTGTTGGAAAAAAGTTTACAGCAAAGCACACTGTCACACCCCTGAGGTTCAACACAAGCATTTTACATGTCTTTTGATTTATGTGGAAGTGTCTGTTGTATGTCTGGGGTTAAATAATAAAGTGTGTTTCTTTGCCCTCTGCTTGTTTAGCAATGGTCTGTTTGGCCCCTTTGAGACGAGGCTGAAATGCACGTTGCTTTTAGTGGGCCTGATTTTTCTGAGGAACTTTTTAATTGAGTTTAAAAATGATGTCAATGACATTAAAAAGGCTTAAAACGCCATAATAAATTAAGTCGAAAAGAGTTATAAGGTTCTGTAAAATATCAAGAAAGTCCATATATAATGACATTTAGCTTATTAGCCGAATAATAGACTCTGACAGGATGTAGCTTTTTTCAGAGGACATTTTCTGTATATTTTCTGTGTTCTGCACCACTTTTCAGCACCACAGGTTAATCTACAGTAAAATAATTAAATAAATTATATTTAAGCATTCATAATGAAATGAATGCTTCATTTTAGTGTAGTCAGTTTTTGTTCAGATGACAGACAGCTCGCATTTTAGTGCGCTCTTTCTATGTCTTTATAGCGCAACAGATTAAGTCAGATTCTCAAACAAATGACTCATGAACCGGTTCTCTAATGAATCGCTCATAAATACTCGCAAATCAAGAGTTAGTTACAGAAGTGTTTGAACGAGTCTAATGAACCCGTCAACAATTGGTGTGCAACGTGACCAGGGTGGGATTGGCTTTAAGTTCCCATATGACCGTCTTTAGGATAAGCAGACGTACATAACATAATATGGATAGAATTTTAAATGGTTTTTACACATTTTATCAACAAGATTTACCAAGTTTTTTTTGTGTATTTCTTACCCTCAGAATGGCAAGTCCGAGTATGAACGCCGAACCTCTTAGGTGCAAGTGCATGGAAACTTGCACAATCCGAAGAGGCTCAACATTTATTATTAAAAGATAATAAAGTGGAAATAGCCGCTTATAACATGATCCCTATAATCATCACTGACAGTCTGTATCCTCGACTTCTGAATAGGACACAAAATAAACATATATGAAAGGTTTAACAAACTGTTCATTCTTTTATGATGTGACTTACGTGAAGTTTGTTGGTTTTTTCAAGGCTGTGGAACTACAACAGCTTTGGGTCTTTGGATAGACTGGGGTTCCTGATGTTCCAGCCTTCATTAGATTCCTATGGACTTGTGTGGACATTTCAGGAAACTCGTCGTCAGAAATAATCACAACGTCGTTTTCTAAATAATCAGCAAAACATAAAATATTAACTTAATATGCAAGATACATTTTAGGCTCACAAAACAGATCTAAGAGACAAGGTGAAATTAGCTAGAAGCACAACAGGATTCTCTTTGTGGAAACACCCCAGACCAGAGACTGAGTTCTTCTGGTGTTTGTGCTTTCAGGTCAACAAATAAATAGCTGTAAGATCTAGAAGTAGCATCTTAAACATTCTAAAAAGTACTTGCTGTTACCAGGATACATTTGAGGAGCTAGTTCACTGATCTGTAATTTATCTCTAGGGTTTTTAAAAGAAGCATGAAGTTGGCATTTAGGTTGATTGCTCTACTTGCCTTGCCTCGAAAGAACAGATTCTGAATCAGATAAAGAACCGAGAGGTTACGATGATGTGTGTATTTTGTTAAAGCCTTTTCTACTTTATCGTTTTTACTCGCAGATTCCATCAAGTCAACCATTACCAGTAAATTTGCTTTGGGAAATAGTTCATCACACAAAGAATCAGGGATTCCTTCAAGAAATGTTATGTTTATTCTCCCAATTCATCATACAGAGTTTCCCAACATGTCTAACACCATACAATGTTTTCAGGAACTAGCGACATCAGGCAGTGATTTTAAATTGACAGCTTCAGAATTGTTGTAATTTAAAGTGATACCTTTAGCCTTCATTGAGGTTTTACCTTTTGTACCTGTGGTACTGTACGAGGACGTCAGGAGTAGCAGAAGTATGTCAGAGTGGTGCAGGACATGTATGATAGGAGCAGGACAGTGGTGAGGTGTGCTGTAGGTCAGACAGAGGAGTTCAAAGTGGAGGTGGGACTGTATCAGGATGGACCAGTTGTCAGACGAGGTCAGACAGGAGTCTCCTTGGACAATGATGTTTGCAGAGGACATTGTGATCTGTAGTGAGAGCAGGGAGCAGGTGGAGGAAAACCTGGAGAGGTGGAGTAAGTCAGTCGTAGTAAGACTGAGTACGTGTGTGAATGAAAGGGAGGGAAGTGGAACAGTAAGGTTACAGGGTGAAGAGGTGAAGGTGGTACAGAAGTAATGGAGAGTGTGGAAAAGAGGTAAAGAAGTGAGTGCAGGCAGGTTGGAATGGGTGGAGAAAAGGTGTCAGGAGTTCTGTGTGATAGAAAAAGATCAGCGAGAATCAAGAGGAAGGTGTACAAGACAATGGTGAGACCGGCCATGCTGTATGGTTTGGAGTGTCACTGAAGAGACAGGAGTCAGAGCTGGAGGTAGCAGAGCTGAAGATGTTGAGGTTCTCTTTGAGAGTGACAAAGGGCAGAACAGGCACCCACAGACTTCGAGGTGATAAAACTTTGGAAAATTACTTCGGTATCATCAAAGCCAGAGGCTGAAAGTTATGAAAAATGATGGCAGGGTGACCGATCGGGTACGTCTTAGTCTTATTTACGTACGGTATAGAGATGTAAAATCATAATAATCAATTCTCTCACCTGGCTGTGCTACATAATGTAAATGCAACACGTTAGTGGTCTCAAAATCATAAGACATTTCTCACCGATTTCTTCTACTTTAGCCGGTGGTATAAAACAGCTATGTTTAGTGTCACTGTCGAGTTTTTCACAGCAGAGTTTACATTTAACCTTAGAACATGGTTTAAAAGGGTTCTGTGGTACCACAATTACACTTACGACAGTAGAACCCTGTTTAACAGAAGGAATATTCACCATCGCTACTATTCACTGTAGCTTCGCTTTATTTCTATATTGAGCTGTAAAATAGAAGGCTTGACGATGTAAATTCATAGTATTAGTTTGATTTCTTTTGAACTCTACACTACACCACCACTAGGACACTCATGTCTCACCACTTTGTAGTTCTGCTCCACCCTGTACATTCTGCTATAATATAATCATAATATTTTCTCTGTGTAATATAATGTACATATTGTTAATTTTATAGATTAACAGATGTACACTTCCTAGTCTATCTATCATTACAATATTTTTTCATGTATGTACCTGTACTTTACAATGACAAAGTTGTATGTATGTATGTATCCATCTATCTATGTTGAAAGATATGAGAGAATGTTGGAATAAATTCATACCTGGGTTGTTTGGAAGTAAATGATCTGGGGTAGGGTTGTTTCACTCTCCTCTGAAATTGACTTCAACTTCTAAATATGAATCAGACAGCAGATACCGACATAAGAAGCTATCGAAGAACAATAGATCAGTTTCATAAAATGACTTTCTGGGGGTTTTGGGTTTGGCCTTTTCACCTTTCTCTTTTGTAAAATAGTTTTCATTTACAAAAGACAGGAACAAACAAGTAGGATTTAATAGGATTTTTTTAATGTTGAAATGTCTAAAAAAAAAAATAATAATAATAATAAAATTACAACCTCTTAGAAAATCAACATAGGGCCCTAGGGGTCAATATACAATAGCATGAGCAAGGGTTAGCGGATTCCCCCCCCACCAAAAGTGCAACATTAAGAACAAGCACTTCAAATGATTTAAACCTGAATCCTGTTCTCTGAGTAAAAGTAAGAAAATCGCTATAGATAGCTACAGCACCACCTCCATGACCAGTCTGACAGGCTCATGCTTATAAACATATCCTGATGGGGTAGACTCATTTAGATCAATATAGTCATTTGGTTTGAGCCAGGTTTTGATAAAGCAGAGTGCATCAAGACTGTTATCTGATCATTTCTTTTACAGTAAGTGCTGTGGGTGTGAGCGAGCTAGTTGCGAGTGAGCTGTTGAATTATGACAAGATTTCTAGATCTTAGTGAATTTAGTCTTTGGTCTCACTATTTGAGGAACGGACGTGGTTTCTGTAGAATGGGCTACATGTGCACTTGTATCCATTAAGTTAATTGACGATAACTGTTGTAATTGCGACTTGATATGACTTACCAGTCAGACAGCTTGTAGCATCCTGGAGATGTTGTCCAACAGGAGTTCCACTCCAACTCTGCTGGGGTGCAGCCCATCAGTGCGGAAAAGCCTGGGACGCTCCCAGAAAACATTCCAGTTATCAACGAAGAGCATGGTTCTTAACACCATGACTGTAAATATTCATTTAAAGCAAATAATCTACTGAAGCTCTCAATTCCTTGTTGGTATGTGGGAAGCGGTCATGACTGGTTGCGCTGGGCCTGGGCAGAGAAACACATGGAGTTGAGGTGGTGGGAGTATTGGTTTTGCAATGATTCCAGTGTACCATTGTGCTCTTATAGCTGAGCATGCTTCACCTGTAGGCCGCAGATCTGCTCCTCCATGGCCTCCAGTTCCAACTCCACCAAATGTAGCTGAAACGTGTCCTCACCTGCACTCAAAAGATAGACACACAACCCACAGTGTTTAAAGCAGCGAGTACAACAAAGATAATCGGTGTGAGGGTTGATAAAAGATGACACTTTTAGACTGTATATCTCTCTGGCTCCATTAAAGACCTAAAAACAGAAATCTATTGTACAACATCTCACCTCACCTCTAATGTTTAGGCAGACCCTCCAAATGTGCCATTTGACACACCAGTACCAACTGAGGGTTCCTTAGGTACCAAACTATAAAACTTAATTTAATTGATTTATGTCACTATATAAAAGATATATAAAATGCTAAATCATCGTCAGTCTAAAGCCGATAGGTTCCGAAACAGACTCGGCTGCACTCGGGCCGCTGCTGCTAGCCTACTGCCCAAAACAATCATATTATTAGTGCAAATAAAATCAAATTACTTACCTGGGCTTTTTCATGTCTTTCCTCACACTGTTTGTGATACAATCTCGACCGCTCCATCTTTCTTTTAAACCACTTTAAACCATCCTGGTAGGTAGAAAAGTTTCTTGAGAAAATGAGAGCTTGTTTTTCTCTTGTTGTTCATGGAGAGCTCTGATTGGATAATCACTAATTGGTTGATAACTTGGTGGGGGAGGGGCGAGCTCTGTCTTAACCATACAGGCAAAGTGAAAAGTGGCTTGGAAAAGTGCAGCTCAAACAAATCACACTGACAGATTTTATTAAATTAAAAAGTTATTTAATGCTCTCTCTCTCTCTCCACACACACAAACATATATAATAATAGCACAGGGTATTCAGATGAAGTGCTTCTCAAGCCAATAGAGTGCTGCAATTCTGTAGATATGAAGGATGAGGTCAATCTCATGTTATTCCAGTGCATTTCACATCTAGGCCTTCACTGGTGTCCTTCATTGAATTAATCCACCGCTATACCATCATTATGACGCCACCATGGGCGTCACTAGGCCATTTTCTACTCAGCCCTCCTATAATTCTGCGATTCTCCATAAACTGTACACAAATTCGTGATCGCCTCAGTCCCCTTTAAATTTCATATGAACATGGCGGCAGACTTCAGCTCATTGCATTGATACAAAAAGGCACCAAAGCATGTAAACATTAGACATCATTCTCACACACTCCAGACTGGTTCTTATGAAAAGTATCTAGACAACAATATCAAGTATGGTGTCATTTCTCATCAGCCACAGCTACAAGCTACGGGCTAAAAGTGAACATGTTATACACTCACCGGGCTTTCGACAAGAAAACAAGCCCAATATTTCATACGGCTTATAGGACGTTGTGGCTAATTCATTTTAATTCACTTATTTAAAAGAAAAGTGTTTCAATACATATTTTCTAATGGTGACTCTATGCTCTTGCTACGGTAGGTCGGGGTTCGAGTCCCAGGTGTACCAACATGGCCAGGTAAGAAATGTAAAAAATAAACAACACGCAAATAAATCCAATAAAAACGTCATAAGATACATGTGTGTGTTCGTCATGTAATCTATATCAATGTGTAATGTAGTGAGTGACAGGAGGACATCACAGAGATATCGGACTTCCGGGTCTTCATTTTACTTTTTTTTTTAACTTTTTTTTTACACATTAACTTTTTTGTGTAATCTCTTCATCTGAATAAATGACTATTTATATGAAGCCATGTGCCAATCGTTAGTATTATTATTATTATTATTATTATTATTATTATTATTATTATTATTATTATTATTATTATTATTTTATTACCAGTCTGTATCTTTTCTAAACCATGTTGTCCTAAAAAGCACAATTCAACTTCAGTTCATGAAATAAACATGTCTCTTGTATCCATGGTGGGAGTTCATTTATTTTACATACGTCTTAATATTGCAGATGAATGATTTTCGCGTTTTCTATAAAAAAGTTTTATTTTTGCTTTAGAAGACAGTTTTTTGTTCATAATTACACCTACAGTAGAAAGTAAAACTCACATTTACTCACATTTCTGGTTAGGAACTAGGCATTTTTTAGGCATTGTAGTTAAAATATGAATTGTGTAATTATGCAATATTTTCAAACGCAACTTCACCCAGAACCCAGCAATTAAAGTAAGGGTATTTTTATAACGTGCTCACACTCCTGAACAGCCAGTTCTTTCAAAATGCACTTGAATTTACACAACATGAAATAAAGTAAATAGGGCAGCACAGTGGCTTAGTGGTTAGGACTGTTGCCTCACAGTAAGAAGGTCTCCCCATGCCTGTGTGGGTTTACATTAGGTTGATTGGTAATTCTAAATGTGAGTGTGAGTGTCTATCTATATGTGGTCCTGCGATGGACTGGTGACCTGTCCAGGGTGTACCCCTCCCTTTCACTCTATGTGGGCTGGGATAGGCTCCACCATAAAGTGGGTATAGATGATGGATGGAAATAAAGTAAATACTAGATTTTAAAAAAACCCACAGAGCAGTGAGACATGCATTTGGAGAACCTGAGAAAATGCAATTTAAAATGAACAACTGATTACAGTTGTTCATTTTAAACTGCATTTTCTCAGGTTCTCCTGAGGGACAGGGAGCTTAATGTACAGGGAGCTTACTGTATCTACCTTCATTGTCATCTGTATGACTTTTTTATGGCATCTTTTTATAGCTGTTGTTGCAGTATGTACAAATTATATATTTGGTCCAGTGGAAAGGTAAGAACATCATCTGGTACTAATTTATTTTTAATGTAATGATTTGAAATGTTTAGATAAAAAGGCAAAACCTCATTGTAATAAAGCTGAGCATCACTTTTAAAATGAAAACACATATATATACATATAAATACATAAGCTTATACACTATTTTGTCAAAAGTTTTGGGACCCCCCCCCAAAAAAATAAATAAATAATTGAATTCAGGTGTTCCAATCACTTCCATGGCCCCATTTGTATAAAATCAAGCACCTAGGCATGCAGACTGCTTCTACAAATATTTGGGAAAGAATGGGTCGCTCTCAGGAGCTCAGTGAAATTAAGCGTGGTACAGTGATCAGCTGCCACCTGTGCATTAAGTCCATTCGTGAAATTTCCTCACTACTAAATATTCCATACTGTTAGTGGGAACAACAGTAACTCAGTCCATGAAGTGGTAGTCCATTTAAAATCACTGATCGGGGTCAGCGCATGCTGAGGAGCACAGTGCACAGAAGTCAGCAACTTTCTGCAGAGTCAATAGCTTCAGACCTCCAAAAGTTGCGTTGCCTTTGGATTAGCTCAAGATCAGTATGTAGAGAGCTTCATGGTACGGGATTTCATGGCCGAGCAGCTGCATCCGAGCCTTACATCACCAAGTGCAATGCAAAGCGTCGGATGCAGTGATGGGAAGCACGCCGCCACTGGACTCTAGAGCAGTGGAGACGTGTTCTCTGGAGTGATGAATCAGAGCAGAGACTGTGAGCCAGGCCTTCTCATTTGTGAGGCCTGACCTCACAAATGCGCTTCTAGAGCAATGGTCAAAAATTCCCATAAATTCCCATACCCATCACTGGGAGTCACTGTCTGCCACAGGTATTGAGTTTGGGCCTGTCAAATCAAAAATACTGAGTGATGTTGAAAATAGTGATGTGAATTCGGAACATTTTCAAATTGATATGTCAAGTGAAATAAGTGTCACAACATGGGTTAAACTTAATGGGTTTTTTAAATAAATGATAATATGACTAACAGAGGAATAGTACAATTAAATGATCTTGTTATTAAAATATATAATTATTGTTAATGTGTTAAAGAAGCGTTCTTCTCTGGCTAACTTTAAGGGGGCGGCATCCCAGCGCCCCCTACTGACCGGCCGCCACTGCCCAAATTTCATTGGAACACCTCTTCCTCTGGCTCTTCTTCCATGGCCTCTTACTCTCCTTCCATGCCTTTAACCTCTTTGATCCATGCTTGCAAATAGCAACACAGAGGTGGCAAGGTGGCATCTTTTATAGATGGAAGAGGACTGATTGCTGATTGAAAAGTTTCACACAGGTGCAAATTGATATGTCAAGTGAAATAAGTGTCACGAAATGGGTTAAACTTCATGGTATTGAGTATCACACAGGTCTTGTTGTTTGCACTGATGTTGTACATGAGATGCCAGTGTTCAGTAAGATTGTCTGTATCTTTCTGAGAAATTAAGTGTTTTTTTGTGTATCAGAAATGGAGTGGAGCATTTTCATGCTTTTAATGTTGTTGACCAAGTGAATAATGTTTCATTTGTATCACCTCATGAGTTGAGATACTTCAAGCCCTTTGATATCCAAATGTCTTATGCTACACACTCATTTTACTATGTTGTGCCATATGGCTGTATTGTATAGGGCAACAGTGAGGTATCTCATCATTTTGGTTGGTACTGTACCATACAGGGTCATTGTGCAGGGTTTTTGAGCGCACTGCTTTGTCAAATTTAATACCTTTGTTAAAGGAAAAATAAATATTTTTGTTCATTGCAGGACTTTTTGGAGAGAGGATTGCACATGGATGACAGGATAGTTACACTAACAGATTCATTTTAACTCTTAATAGTGTTAATCCAAGTGCACCATGTTTGTGAGATTGTGTGCAAATCTTGCATCCTGTGTACCAAATAAGTAATGTATCTATGGTGTTATCAATTTCCCCATCCTTATGGATTACAGAAGTAAGGATTACAGATGGTTATTCCTACCCTGCTATAATACAGTGTTGGAGGCATAAAAATGATCTACTTTAGGTATTTGTGCTGCACAGAAAGTTAGCACCAGGAATGTAAATATTTTAATTTGTTCATTAACTTAAGGTGGTTGTTTATGCATGAAAGACAATTATTAAAGTAATGATCAACATTTTCATATAATTCCATATTAATGTTGCTGCTGTCCATCTGCACCTGATATTACACAATAGTGATGTAACACACACAGTTCATAAAAGCTTTTTGCTTTTTCTATTCTAAACCCCTGTGGTTTGGTGGATGTGTCTCTGACAAACGTCCTGTGCAACAAGAGATTTATTTTACATTTTCAGCTACAGTGGTTAGTTTGAAATAAAAGTTTGTTTAACAGAGGAAATTGAATCTCATATTATTTACATTTTATTCACACACAAAACATTAATGGTGAACATTTTTGACTTTATAAAATGATTCTCTCAAGTCTTGCTGATCGGCCCCTATTAAACAATAAAGTAAGACATCTTTTTCATAAAATAGTTTAGTAGCCTACTATTCACTTTGGCAGAATTTATCATTATAATCAACTTCATTATTTCCTGGATTTTGTATCACCATAGTCCCTACATGTATGTAAATGCAGGAAATGGAATTCAAATCAAAAACATTTTACCCCATTTTGTGCCCCCCGAACACTTCTCAAACCAAAGTTACACCCGTGATTGAAGGTAATTATTAAATCACACACAGACAGACACACACACCCACACGCACACCCATACACACACACACCCACACACACACACACAAACAAATGAGCTAAATACAGTTTGATTATTTTTTTTAAATAAATGATAATATGACTAACAGAGGAATAGTAGAACTAAATGATCTTGTTATTAAAATATATAATTATTGTTAATGTGTTAAAGTAGTGTTCTTCTCTGGCTAACTTTAAGGGGGCGGCGTCCCAGCACCCCCTACTGACCGGCTGCCACTGCCCAAATTTCATTGGAAACTTGAGCTCTATTTTGTCCTCTAGCTGCAGCTCCTCCAGTACGCATGCAAACATCTCTTCCTCTGGCCCCTCTTCCATGGCCTCTTACTCTCCTTCCATGCCTTTAACCTCTTTGATCCATGCTTGCAAATAGCAACACAGAGGTGGCATCTTTTATAGATGGAAGAGGACTGATTGCTGATTGAAGAGTTTCACACAGGTGCATTAAATATTCATAATTATGCAATTTCTATCTATTAGCTGTTAATAGATTTTTTCCAACAACAACAACAACAACAACAACAACAACAACAACAACAATAATAATAATAATAATAATAATAATAATAATAATAATAATAATAATATAGTATTATTAGTTAAAATAGACATTATTATACTATATATAATGATCCATAACATCTGGTCATGTAAAAACTGCCTTTAAGAGAGCAAGGGTTATCCTCATACTGAAGAAAACCTGCTCTGGATCCCTCAGACGTCAGTAGCTACAGACCGGTATCACTTTTTTTCTTTCAAAATATCTGAACACATTGTTTATAATCAGTTGTATGACTATCTCCTGCAGAATAACCTCCATGATCCCAACCAGTCTGGCTTCAAAGCAGTACATTCCACAGAGACTGCCCTTTTGGCGGCTACTGAGAAACTACATGCTGCTAGATCAGCCAAGCTGTCATCTGTCCTCATCCTCCTCGACCTTTCTGCAGCATCTGACACAGTTAACCACAAGACTCTTGTCCCTCAGGAGTCTTGGAATTTTTGGAACAGCATGGGAATGATTTGCTTCCTATCTGGATGGTCGCTCATATCAGGTAACATGGAAGGGATTGACATCTGTTCCATGCAGACTTTCTCCTGGTGTCCCACAAGCTCCTCTCCTTTTCTCCCTCTACACTCACTCTCTTGGCAAAGTTATATCCTCACATGGGTTTTCATACCACTGCTATGCCGGTGCCACCTTATTTTCACAACTTATTTTCTCCTTCTCTCCCTCAGATACAATGGCATCTACTCAGATATCAGCGTGTCTGGTGGACATTTCATCTTGGATGACAGCTCATCAGCTGAAACTCACTTTCAGCAAAACTGAACTGCTGGTCATCCCAGGTGATCCCTTGCCCAGGATCTTGCATTGTCTCTGAAAAACTCCATGGTCTCCCCTTCGGCCACTGCTCGCAACCTTGGGGTAACCATGGACAATCAGTTATCCTTTTCCTCCCATGTTGCTAATGTGACATGCTCATGTTGGTTTCATCTGTACAACATCAGAAGGATTCGACCATTTTTATCCACAGAGGCTACTCAAGTGCTTGTTCAGTCTCTGGTCATTTTGAGACTGGACTACTGCAACTCTTTAATGGCAGATCTTCCTCTTAATGCAATTCATCCACGGTAAATGATCCAAAATGCAGCTGAACGACTTGTTTTCATCCTGCCTAAGTTCTCCCACACCACCCCACTGCTGCGTTCTTCCACTGGCTTCCAGTAGCTGCACACATCAGATTCAAAACACTGATGCTGGCCTACAAAGCCAAGAATGGACCAGCACCATCTTACCTCAAAGCTCTTATTACTCCTCACACTGCACCTCACTCCCTCTGATCCACTAGCACTGCCCGACTGGTCCCATCATCTCTCAGGGTAAAAGGTAGGCATACATCTAGACTCTTCTCTGTTCAGGCACCAAGGTGGTGGAATGAACTTCCCCTAGATGTCCGTACAGCCGAGTTGCTGACTGTCTTCAGACAACGACTGAAGACCTACCTCTTCCTGAAACACTTAAACTAGCTCTTATTTTCCCCCATTTTTATGTATTGTTATATGTTATATGTATATATTTTAAAAAACAAAAAATAAAAGCAGCAACAGCTCAGTTTTAAGCTAATAGTATCCTAAGTCTGTAACCTACTGAACTAGTTTGTTTTGTGTGTCCTGTCCCGTGCTTAACTTCTTCAGGTTGGTCCACTCCGTACTCCAGCCCGGGCTTTCCTGATGATCCAGCTTCTACCACCACTAATCAGTAATGGTGTCCCTATAAAGCTGGGACAGAAGCCAGTACCAGGAGCTTGATTGCTCACTTCACATTTGGTGTTTGTGTTGTGTGTAGTTCCGTGTCGTGTTTCTGCTTCAATCTGGTTTCAATCCTTGCTTGCCTTGACTTTGAGGCTGATCTATGCCCTGTTTTGGTTTTGGCTGCCTTATTTGTATATACTCTCGCCTGTGAATGTAAATATTGCTACATTATCTATATATCTGGTAGTCAGTTATATTATTACTGTATAATACTATTAAGTATTATTAGTTAAAATAGACATTATTATACTATATATTGCAACCATAAAACAGCAGCAATAATAATAATAATAATAATAATAATAATAATAATAATAATAATAATAAATACATTTTTATTTTTATTCTTTTATAATTGTATTATTTCATTTTATTTTTTTTAATTATTATTAAATAATCCATAAATCGAGTTTCTATGCAGAAACCCCAATCCCAAAATCAGACAATCCCACGTGAGGTCTCGAGCCCCGGTGTCAGAACCTGTGCACGTGTCATGGTGGGCGTGTCCTGTTGTTCAAAGAACTGTTTATTTCTGTTTAAACTGTCTCCATGGTGATAGCGCGTCACGTGGAACGATTTTAAATCAAACCACAACATTGAGTTGGTGCTTGACTTTGGATAAACAACAGCAATCAAGACCACAGAAAGCGATTAGAGAAGAACAAACCCAAAGGACTAAAGAAAGCAACTGGAAAAGAAGAAACCCATGGACTTTAGACGATTTCTCCCGGATGTGACAAATTTTCCTCTCCGCAAGATCGGCTGTGCTGCGGGGCTGCTCGCTGTCTCTGCAGGTGCGGGTTACTTCGTGTACCGCTACTTTCAGAAACGCAGCACAGCTACCGACCACACTCAGCCAGCTCACGGTAGGATGATTTGACTTTAATATCATAGTGTTTTTACAATAAATCATGTTTAAGTTACACTGTGTTACAGTCTAATGTTATCTAGTTAATCAGCGATATCCTCTTCTGCCGCGAATTAACCTTGCTAGCGAACTCGGCCATAGGAATAAACTACACAGCAAAATACTTACCGGATTGATAACACTGACTTAAGAATTTATTTTATTTCGGCAGTAAAATGTTTACCTCACTGGTCGGTCACTTTTAACAATAATGACCACTGGTTTTAGACAAAATCATGCTTAGTCTAGTGATTAGCTAGCTCTCGCGCACGGACTTTTCGCTAGCTCTCGCGCACGGACTTTTACCTCTTTAAATTTCGGTGTAATTTTTGGCCTAATGTTATTTATCTAGAGAATTTGTCTGTGTTTCATTATTACACAAATTCCATGTTAAATTAATGTACCTTTTACATGTCATTAATGTCTTTTTGTTACAAATGTCTTATCTGCCTTTAGAATGTAGCTAATCGTGTCATTTCCACAATATCATAGTGAGTATAAAGATTGTTAGATTGCTGAACTCGGTCTCTCTCTCTCTCTCTCTCTCTCTCTCTCCATTTAAGATTACTAAATAAAATAATTAGAAAATGAATCTGCTTGCCATCACTAATCTATCATTTGTGTGTGTGGGAAACACTGGTCTAACATTAGCTACACTGCTAACAAACCTGGCTATATAGCTGGGGAGCTAAATATTGTATTGTGTAGAATAAAACATTAAAATCAGTAGATGGCTAAATATTCTCATTTATTATTAATGCCTGATTTTAATTGAATAGTTAGCTGAATGCTAATGCACTTGAAAACATGGCTACCCGTTTTAAGCTCTCAACACAATACAATATTTCTCCTAGTTTTACCTACTAGTTAATAAACTTGGCTGTTGGTTGTAAATGTATGATAGAAAATGTTAGTTGTAATTGAAGTCATTATTCTGAGTCACAGAAAACCTCCTTTTTTACAGACTCTGTGGATGTGCTGGGAGAATCACCTGATACTCCCTCTGTCCTCCAGGTAAGTGTCCGCTAAATAGTCCGATTTTAACTACATTTCAAACTTTTAGGCTGCTACTAACTGTGTGTCTATGTCTGTCTATTAAGGTCGATGAGCCCAAAGTGCTGATTTTTACCGGTGACCCTCACAGTGACACTTCAGCTGTCAGTCTGGTAACCAAATCTACAATTTATTTACAAAGATGACCGCAGGATTGTCCATGTGACAGAATGTTAGATGTGTTAGTATGAAACTGCTAGAATGAGAAACACTTGTGAATTTTTTGCTCTACTTTTCACAGCCTCCCAGTGCTGGTGAGCTGAACAGAGCCTGGTGTGATGATCAGGTTCAGTCTCCAGACTCCATCAGCTCCCAGTCTGAGGTACTGTACAGACACAGACACACACACACGTCTTTACAAGTTTGAATGTTTATTTTTGTTGTTCTCTTTCTAGTCAGTGGAAATCAAGAGAGACCACCTCAGGATATTAAGGGGTCCAGAGAGTCAACCCTGTGAAACCACAGAGACGTACCCCTTGCATCATGAGGTAATCAGTCTTTATTACTCTGATGAAGAGATTTGACAGTAGTGAGTATTATATGCATGCTTTTTTTTAATAGTTCTTGAGTTTCATCTAATTGTCATTTATAGGTATTCTCTTATGATGACACTGAAGACTCGTCCACTGACATGCAGGTAAGGGATTATTCATTGTGGTGTGATAAAATTTTGTTAACTGCAGTGACTAATTGTGTTTGTGTGTGTTAAGGCTGTTGAGGCAAACCTGCAGCTGCAGTCCACTGAACCTCAACAAGACACTTCAACTGTCAGTCTGGTAACCAAACCTACAATTTATTTACAAAGATGACCGCTGGATTGTCCATGTGACAGAATGTTAGATGTGTTAGTATGAAACCGCTAGAATAAGAAACACTGGTGAACATTTTGCTTTACTTTTCACAGCCTCCCAGTGCTGGTGAGCTGAACAGAGCCTGGTGTGATGATCAGGTTCAGTCTCCGGACTCCATCAGCTCCCAGTCTGAGGTACTGTACAGTGCTGCAGCTGAGACACACACACACACACACACACACACACACACACACACACCTTTACAAGTTGTTTTGTTTTGTTTTTCGATTTCTAGTCAGTGGACATTAAGATCCATATAATGTTCTGTGTTTTAATATAAAACTCTTGTGATATGAAGCACTTGTGATCTTTTTGCTCTGCTTCAATGTTCACTTTTGTGAATTGGGGTTGTAGACGTTGAGCTTTATCTAAATGTTATTTGCAGGATTTCTCTCAATTTAAGGACACTAAGGACCTTCTTACTGGAACTCAGGTAAGGGCTTATTCATTGTGACTTTACAAAATGTTGTTAACTGCAGTGACTAATTTTGTGTGTTTGTGTGTGTTAAGGTCGCTGAGCTGTATGATGAGCCGCTGCCCACCGCTTCTGGTGATGACCCTACAGCTTTCGTCCTGAATGAGTGTAATTCAGAGGAGAGCAGAGAGGATGAGGAGCTACAGCCTGAGAGAAAGAGCCTGGAGGACTTCAACTTCCTCAGTGTGCTTGGAAAGGGTACATACGGGAAGGTGATTTTGTCCGAGCTCAAAGGCACTGATGAGGTGTATGCGCTGAAGTTTATGAAGAAGGACATGATCTGGGAATATGAAAACATCAGCTGCACCTTTATGGAGAGGCGGATCTTGGCTCTGGCCAGTGAACACCCCTACCTGACCCACCTCTACTGTAGCTTCCAGACCAGCGACTCACTGTGCTTCGCAATGGAATTTGTGAATGGCGGGGATCTTGCATTTCACATTTCCTGTTCATGTGGATTTGATGAACCCCGCATCAGATTTTATGCTGCTGAGATCGCCTGTGCCCTCATGTTCCTCCACCGCAATGGGATTATACACAGAGATCTCAAACCTGGAAACATCCTCCTCGATGCCGATGGCCACTGCAAGCTTGCTGACTTTGGCTTGTGCGCAGAGGGAATACTAGACGGCAAGACTGCCAACACTTTTTGTGGCACACCCAATTACATAGCACCAGAGGTGTTACAGTATTGGGAATACGACACATCGGTGGATTGGTGGGCCCTAGGTGTGATCATGTACGAGATGATGACAGGCTACGCTCCGTTTCATGATCACAACGAGGAGATGATGTTTGAGTCCATCATCAATGCTGAACCGGAATATCCATCAGACCTCAGTAGGAATGCGGTCAACATCCTCAAAGCGTTCCTGAGGAAGAAGCCCATGGATCGTCTCGGCTGTGTGGTGTCCGAGGGCAAGGAGAATGCCATCAAAGCTCACCCTTTCTTCAGTGAGATCAACTGGTCATGGCTGGAACAGAGGAAGATCACTCCACCGTTTCAACCACAGATAACATCAAAGAGGGACGTCAATAATTTTGATGGCAGATTCACCCGTGAGGAGCCCAAGCTTTCTCATGGGAATCTCTCCTTCTTCATCCAGTCCATCCAAGAGGAGTTTGATGGCTTCTCATTTATTAACCCTAAATATTAACTTTGCTAATCTAATATTAGCATATATTATTATTATTATTATTATTATTATTATTGTCATACCATTTAAATTATAATATTTTATTTTTATATATACTATATATTATTATATTATATTATATTATATTATATTATATTATATTATATTATATTATATTATATTATATTATATTATTTCATATCATATTATATTTTAATGGGCAGCACGGTGGCTTAGTGGTTAGCACTGTTGCCTCACAGCAAGAAGGTCCTGGGTTCGAATCCTGGGGTCGAACAGGCTGGGGCCTTTCTGTGTGGAGTTTGCATGTTCTCCCCGTGCCTGCGTGGGTTTACTCCGGGTACTCCGGTTTCCTCCCACAGTCCAAAGACATGTACATTAGGTTGATTGGTAATTTTAAATTGCCCATAGGAGTGAGTGTGTGTGGTTGTTTGTCTGTGTGGCCCTGCGATGGACTGTCCAGGGTGTACCCCTGCCTTTCGCCCTATGTGCGCTGGGATAGGCTCCAGCAGACCCCCGTATTTTATATTTTATATTTCATTTTATATTATATATAAAATTAAATTATTATTTTTATCATTATAATTTATTGTTTATTTTTATATTATTTATGCATATTTATATTCATATTCATATTTATATACATATATATATAATATACACATTTATTTGCATATGCATATACGAGAACTACTGGTTTTTCACAATTATTTTTGTCTTTAATTTCTACTGTTTAATTTTCCCTATTTTTTTCTATATATTTTTAACTATATCCCTTATTTTTCATGTCCACACACTTTAATTTATACTCTTTTCTTTCTTCAAATGTAGGACAGTCGTTAAAATCACTTCACTACATGTCGTACTGTGTGATTTCGTATGTGATTAATAAAATTTGAATTTGATTTGAATTTGAATATTAATTGATCATTTTAAAGATTAATTTGCACTGTGTTTGTAATTATCAAATAAATAACCTTTTTTCCTCATAGAAGACTTCAATTGTTTTGCTTTTGTTCAAACATCCCGATGTTCATCAGCCAGTGTTTTAAAAAACTCTTTATATAACAAAAAGTCAACACTAATACTCTGTCTGGGAAAGAAAAAGAGATCTATTGAACCTATTTTCAACTAATATATATATATATATATATATATATAATCAATTACATTAAAATAAATCATTTCTCAAAATTAATAGAAAGAAATAAGCAAGCAGAACATTAAAAATGTGCTTCTACACACACAATTATAAAGATGACAGACTTAAAAACAACTTTATAAACAAAAACAGATGAGAACAGCTGTGTAGTGTACTGATAAGAAACAGCATTGTGATTGACCCCACACACCCCTCACACACACTCCTCACCCTCCTGCCCTCTGGAAAAAGATACAGAAGCATCTGAGCCTCACAACCAGACTGTGTAACAGTTTCTTTCCTCCAGCCATCAGACTCAACACCCAGAACAGAACATTCATATTCAATATACATCTATGTTTACTGGACCACCTTTTTTCAGTGCTGCCAAAACTGTATATTTCGTTGTACATTACACTTTAATGCTGTTTTTGTACATCACACTTTAATGCTGCTCCCAGCTGCTGCTATCATATGTGTACATGTTCACAAGCCTCCTTTTCTTTGCACACTGGTCCACATAGACTGTATACTGGTCAGTACTCTTTCATTTTATTTCTTACTCTGTTTGCACTAGGTTCCACACTATACACTGTATGTGGCTAGATTAACTTACTTTCTAGTCCTTAGCTCTGTGTTGTTTTATGTAGTTTTGTGTTTTATGTAGCACCATGGTCCTGGAGGAACATTGTTTCATTTCACTATGTACTGCATCTACTATTTATGCTCGAAATGACAATAAAAACTTCTTGACTTGATACCTGATGATACACTGACCTCAGGTAAGTTATTACGCAAATTATGCAGGACAAAAGAAATCACAAGAAAGAAAAATATCCCTGTAGTGTTTAGGAAATAATTAGATTTGGAATAATGTACATTTTTGTCCAGCTCTGCAGTATAGCGTTCATTTCTACATGTCTGTGTACAGTAGAGCTTTGAGCATTATAAATGTACAAGCTTTAGGACACTGTCAAGATTTTCCACATAAAAGGACTTGCTCAGGTCCATCAGCACACATCTCTTGAATTCTGCACTGATCTGCACTCATAACAGAACAAACACAAGAAAAATACAAACATAAGAAATACAGAAACATGTTAAACACAAGGGTGTAACTTTGGTTTGAGATGTTTAATAATACCAGATGTTATGGATAATTATATATTGTATAATAATGTCTATTTTAACTAATAATACTATATAATAATAATAATAATAATAATAATAATAATAACAATAAAAATAATAATAATAATAATCATAATAATAATAATTATTATTATTATTGTTGTTGTTGTTGGCTTCTTTATATTTTTGTATCTCTAACAGATATTATTATTATTATTATTATTATTATTATTATTATTATTATTATTATTATTTCTATTATTAATGTACAATTGCTTGGACAGTATAATGACCACTGAGACAGAACACCACTTTCAAATAACAAATAACATTAATAAAGTTCTATCTTATCTTATGTTATATACTTTGTGTATTTTTTATATATTGTTGGCTTTCTTTTATGTAAAGTATTTTTTAAGTCAGTCAATAATATGGCTTATAATTTCATGTCACCTTGTCTTGATATTATCTTTTTCTTTAGCTGCTTTACCTTTGCAGCTGTAACTATGCACATTTCCCCGCTGTGGGCCGAATAAAGACTGATCTTATCTTATCCTATCTTATTTGTTCAGTGGAATGGAGTTCCACCCAGGGAGCCTCACACCCAGTTTTCCAGGATGGGATCCAGCTCCTCTGTGAAACTGAAGAAGATAAATTACTGAAAGTGTATGAATGAATAGAATTATAATGAATTACACTTGTTATAACTTTATTACAGAATACAGTGGTAAAAAGAAAGTATAGCCAATTAATTGTGGATAATTAAGAGATAAGGATGTCCTGGGTGTTTGAGAGAGTCTCAGTGTACTGTCCTAAAAGATTTGCTAGATAACAGAAAACGTTTAGAAAAATTGCCCCAGATTACTTAATGCCATCTCATCGACTCACCAGCAGATGGAGCAAAGGGATTGTTGGATTTGTTTTACAATTTCTCTGACAGTTAGTGACATGCATTTCTGAGTAAGTATATATTGATATATCAGTGTAAGTAAATAAGTGCATTAAAGTGTATGTGTTAACAATAAGAACAATACAATAATAGTAATGATTTTATTATTACAATAATTAATAACGATAACCAACATAAAACAACAAGAAGAAGAAGAACAAAACATTTCCCGCATCCTCCGGAGAGAAAGAGCTCCTCCTGACCACACTCATCCTCCTCAAGGTGGGAGGAGCTTTATCCTACCACGTGACTTTAATGTCTCACTGATTTTACAATAAATCCAGTGTTACAGTCTAATGTTATGGATCTCACAAGCGACCTCATCTACTGCTGACCATTAGCCTAATGCTAGTTATCGTGCTAGCGACCTAGGCTACTGCTTTAAATTGTAGAATAAAATCCTTAAGCGTGGTCAAGAATTCATTTTATTTCCACAATGAAATATTTACCCTGTTCGTAGGTCACTTTTAACAACCCTGACTACTGGTTTTACACTAAATCATGTTTAGACTACTGATTAATCAGCTCTCACGCTAAAGGGCTTGGTTACAGATGTACACCATCAAGCATTGCAGGCATAACATTATGACCACTGACAGGTGAAGTGAATAACACTGATTATCTCCTCATCATGGCACCTGTTAGTGGGTGGGATATATTAGGCAGCAAGTAAACATTTTGTCCTCAAAGTTGATGTGTTAGAAGCAGGAAAAAATGAGCAAGCGTAAGGATTTGAGCGAGTTTGATAAGGGTCAATTTGTGATGGCTAGACCACTGGAAAAACTGCAGCTCTTGTGGGGTGTTCCCGGTCTGCAGTGGTCAGTGTCTATCAAAGGTGGTCCAAGGAAGGGACAGTAGTGAACCGGCGTCAGGGTCATGGGTAGCCAAGGCTCATTGATGCACGTGGGGAGCGAAGGCTGGCCCGTGTGATCTGATCCAACAGACGAGCTACTGTTGATGAAATTGCTGAAGAAGTTAATGCTGGTTCTGATAGAAAGGTGTCAGAATACACAGTGCATCACAGTTTGTTGTGTATGGGGCTGCATAGCCGCAGACCAGTCAGGGTGCACCGCCGAAAGCGGCAACAATGGGTACGTGAGCATCAGAACTGGACCATGGAGCAATGGAAGAAGGTGGCCTGGTCTGATGAATCATCATGTGGATGGCCGGGTGTGTGTGTGTCACTTACCTGGGGAACACATGGCACCAGGATGCACTATGGGAAGAAGTTTTAATAATAACACAGTATAATATTTTTTATAGATTTGGGGCAGGAGGTTTTAGAGAGTTTAATCAGGTCACATGTACAGTGAATTTACACAATCTTTCTGTTCCTTCACAAGTTAACTAATTATCAAACTCACTGGTTTATTACTAGGAAAGTTTGATATTGTGTAATTGAAGAGTCATAATTCTGAATTAATAATGAATTAATTTATTGCAGACTCTGTGGATATGCTGGGGGAACTAATAGATACTCCCTCTGTCCTCCAGGTATGTTTCAGTTAAATAGTAATATTTTATCTTTATTTGAAACCTGTAGGGCACTTTTGTCTATGTGTGTGTGTGTGTGTGTGTGTGTGTGTGCACGTTAAGGTTGTTGAGCCAATCCTGCAGGTGCTGACCCCCGAACCTCACTACGAACTTTCAGCTGTCATTCAGGTAAACAAATCATTCATTTATTTACTAAAGCTAATGAATGGATTTTACAAGGTTGTTATAACTGTAAAGAATGTTATAATAAATCTGCTATGATAAGAAGCATTTATGATCTTCATGCTCTACATTTCACAGCCGCTCGATGCTGGTGAGCCGGACAGTGCCTGCCGTGATGACCAGTGCGTGTCTGCAGACTCCTCCCTCTCCCAGTCTGGGGTATTCTACAGTGCTGCAGCTGAGATACAAACACACAAACATCCTTCTTTACAAGGTCTAATGTTTAGTTTTCTGTCTCTATTTCCAGTCTGTGGACATCAAGACATACTTCCTGGGGATGATAAGGGGCCCACAGAGTCGTCTTTATTGGTTTAAAAGCACCAAGACATGCAGCTTGAACCGCGTGGTAATCACAGACTTAATTACTCTGAGGAAGAGAATTGACCTTGATGATTATTAGATGCACTCGTTTGTGAAACAGATCTTGAGCTTCAGCTTTTTGTCATTTGCAGGGATTCCCTTATCAAACCACCATAGAGGATTATTTCACTGGCATACAGGTAAGGGATTATTCGTTGTAGCATCACAAAACTCTTGTTAATTGTAGTGACTAATTGTGTTCACTTTAATTTGTTCTCTTAAGGCTGAATCTGGGAGGGTTACCGAATTCATCTCCTGTAACTGAGTGGAGACATCTTTCATTGTGCCACATTATTTTGTGGTAAATTTATTGCACGTCATGAAGTGTATGTTGTAGTTAGTAACTTTTGGAATTTTGTCAGTTGTACTTTTGTCTGCAGTGTCATTATTTTTTTTTCAACAGCAAACCATTACAGCAGTAACCTGCACTTACCTGTATGTGGCTGAAGATGGACAGATGTAGACCTCCACTTCAGAGTATGATCAGAACGACTCTGAGGTCATTCAGAGTTTCAGACCTGATGTGTATCTACATATGCTGCTATTCCTCTGATTCGGATACTGTAAAATGTACTGTGTGAGTTTTAATGATTTGGCTTGCAGGAGAGAGAGGAGTGCCTTAACCCAGAGGAGATGAAGGTGCCCTTTATTTTGTACGATTCTCTTCACTGTTTAATGATGTAACAGTGTATTGTATGTTTAACATACACTAAGCATTTACATCTCTTCTTTCTTAGCTGCCATCTTTTAGACAGAGGGGTGAATGAAATCGGCCTGAAGGTGCCCGCTCTCCGTGAGGTGTTTGCTGTGAGTAAAACCTTTATTCAGCTGCTGTTACTGAGCAGGTAAAGTCCACTCTGCTTTAACTTTTATATTGTGTGCTGTCTTATATTCAGACTCTGCTTCCCAGCATCCAGAACCAGAACTTCTTGTTCGTGGTGGAAAAGAAGATCGTCATGCCACTGGCAGCAGCTAACAAGCAGGTAACTTCAGAATGATGAAAGATTGATCTGATGAAAATACTTTCAGTTACTCAGCCAGAGCCAAAGTGACTGAGATTTTTTCGTTTGCTTTAACAGGATGCAGTTGGTGTGCAGTTGGCCTACGAGGTCCTGATTCGATTCCTGAGGACGCCTTCCATTCAGGAATCAATTAAAGCAGAGCTCTCCTCCTGTGTAAGCTAATAAACGCCTGTGTGAAATGACAGATGTTTACATATAAAAGATTTTGGGAATATAGATAACAGGACTCCGATATGTAAAGCTAATTTATTTTTGTATCTTGTCTCCTCTGTGCAGGACCACCACTACAACTTCCTGGATGTTTGTTATGAGCTGATTTTCTTCAGCTACTTTATAAATGGCTCAACACCTCAGCCAGTAAGTGTCTTATCAGGAGATTCATAAGAAATGCTTGGACTGAGTTTCAGAACATGGTCTATTTGATCTCGTTTTCTTTTTCCATATTTTTTAACCCTGATAAGACATGACATTAATGAAGCTTGTCTTTCTTTCTAATAGTTTAAGGGAGGACTCTTGGAGCGCCTGGTTGAGCTCATCAGCATGTGGGATGTGGACGTGTGGGAGCCTGCAGCAGAGCTGTACTTCACAGTGCTTATTGTAAGTGTTCCAATATCTTCTGATTCCATGATACACAAATTCTCAGGATTGTATCTTAAACTCAGTGACACTATGTTGTATGTGTGTGTAATTTATCAATAGGATCACCTTACACAGCTTGCTGAAGTTCTCTTCTCTCAGCCTCTGGAGCTCTACAGTGACCCAGCAGCCTTAGCCACAGCAGTTCAGCGTCTCCTCAAGCAGCAAGTCCAGCAGATGATGGACATTTTGGAGAAGGTCTTTCCCTTTACCCACTTCATCTTTTCTTCCTTTGTTTCATTTCATGTTCTTTTCTTTCACTTTTTCCTACATTGCTCAGGCTCTTCACACATAAGTATAAATTTATTTTATTTCTGTTTTTGATTCATGTTTGATATATTCTATAACTCTGTGGTCCAAGGTATGCCCGCATGTTTGCGTTCAGTTGCTGCCTCTGCTCTACTGGTCTCATATGCTGAAAGAGATGTTTTTTCACACCCACTTACACTACATGCACCACATCAGGTAGTCACCATCCTCAATAATATTCACAACATATGACCGCACAACGTCGTTCAGGCTATGAAGCCATCCTTTGTACCACACAAAATCTCACTATCAAACCCGTAACGGCCCAAAATAGCCCAGCTATCCTGCTCCACCACCTTGTGCGCTCTTGTTCGGAGGAACAGGTGCCTGATGGCTGGCTGGAACACGACTGTCTGGCTAAGATTTCAGAATCGTCATCTCTGCATGCAGATCTGTCACAACATCCGTTGGAAGGTGGAGCACACATATTTGTAGATGGCTCGTGCTCTAAACCCAATGATAATACCACCTTATGTGGATATTCAGTATGTTCTTTGCCTAACGTTGTACACAAAGCTCACTCTATTTCTTTTCTTTCCACTCAAGCGGCTGAACTTGTTGCGCTAACAAGGGCATGTTGTCTGTTTAAAGATCAAGTTGTAACTATTTATACTGATTTGCGATATGCGTTTGGTGTAGCTCACGATTTTGGTAAGATTTGGCATGCACGTGGTTTTAAAGCTGCAAATGATAAACCCATTTCACATGCTACACTGGTTTCAGATCTTCTAGAGGCCTCAATGTTACCTAAACGTTTAGCTGTTGTCAAGGTCAAGGGTCATGACCCAGGAGATTCTGAAATGGTTCGTGGTAACTCTCTAGCTGATGAAGTAGCAAAATGGGCTGCCAAAGAAGGTATGTCCTCACCTTTTGTACACAAAACAGCCACAGTATTTTCTCTGTTTACACACATTTTGACTACAATAGATATTGACATATCTTTTCTACAAACACAGGCTTCAAAACAAGATCTTTTGTTTTGGTCTTCTGAGAACTGTTGGCCCTCAGATAAGGACGGACTGATTCGCTGTCCTCAGGGCCGTATTGCACTCCCCTGTTCTGTCTTACCATTTCTCGTGCGCCATTATCATGGTATCTCACAGGATATCTCGCACGAAGAGGGGTGATTAGAAACATCAACAAACAATTCTGTATTCTTAATGTCACTAAAACTGCCAAATTGCTACTTGATGCATGTTTGATTTGTGCCAGAGCCAACGTTTAGGGTAAAACTGCCAAACACGATTCGTTACCCCCTCCAGAAGCGCTGTTTCAAGCTTTACAAATTGACTTTACACACATGTCACCTGTGAGAAACCTAAAATATCTTTTGGTGATTGTTGATAAGTTCTCAAAATGCGTTAAAGCTTTACCCTGTGCAAAGGAACATGCAAATACTGTCATTAAGATTTTGGCAAAAGAAATCATACCTAGGTATGGTATCCCACAATCTATTGACAGTGATAACGGTACACTGTTCACATCCAAAGTGACCCAGAAACTTTGTCAGAATCTCAACATTGACTGGAACTTTCATATTCCATACCATTCCCAAAGTTCAGGGATAGTAGAAAGAATGAATAGAACCATTAAAGACAGACTCACTAAGGCGTTATTACAAACCAACAGCCGAAACTGGGTGGATCTCCTGCCCTCAGTTCTTTGTGAAATTCGCATGACGCCACATCCAGAATCCCAACTATCTTCTTTTGAGATAATTATGGGCAGGCCATTTCCAACCCCTTGGACTAAAGGTAATCCTGGTGTTTCCTTTTCAGGTGAACTGGAGGTGATTGTCAGCGATTACACTCAAGCACTAGTTGAAAAATTAAACAGTGTGCATGGTAATGTCTCTGCCTCTCTCCCTCTACCTACAGATCAGCCGACTCACCCTTTTCTCCCAGGTGATGCTGTTTTAGTAAAAAGCCTCAATCCCAGGAAAGTGGGGGAAGCAGCCTTTGGCCATCCAACTAGAATGTTAGCAGTCACACGCACTGCTGTCCTCACTGATTCTCAACCTCCAGTGGATCCACGCCAGCAGGGTGAAACAGTGCCCTGTTCCATTGACAACTAAGAAAGGAGAATAACTGCAGTCAAGCAGCCCTTAGGGGGCCTCATCTCATCTCACCTTTTCACATACACATATAGAAACCTATGTATTAGCTTTCACACATGTCTGATAATCCGACCAGGTCTAGAACTAATAACATTCCTAGACACTGGGTTTGTAGACTCTTTCGTCATTCGAGAACCTGCTCACGTTGTGATCCTGATAGGCTAACTCAGCCATTGCTTAGAAAATAAGTGGAAAAATGTTAATTATACATTTAGTAGGGGCCTTATGCCCCTATGTTAGTAGTTTTACACCTCAGCAGCAGTGTGGTGGAAATTTGGCCTGTGCTTTTTCTTTAGTAGTCGCTCGCAATTTGTCCGACATTCATGATGCATCTTGTTGGGTCTGTCATCACATTGGTACTCGATGGTCGTCATTTCCTTTAGATAATAATACTGCAGTTGAGATCAATAAGAACAGTTCTTTCTGTCTAGTTCCCCCTGATATTGTCTGGCTGCTACAGCTAACTGCTGCTTTTCGCTCAGGACATGACATGACCGATCCAGGGCCTGGCTGTAACTCCAGTCTGAGTACATGTCATGGTTTCCCTGGGGAAGAGTGCACCTCTCCCCCTGATGTATTATTGGGCAATTCTCAGGTATTTATTGTCCCAAAAAAGTTGGGTGACACTTATCTCTGTTCGAATGTTAATGACCAGTTATCCCTCGGCAACTCTGAGTGCAAGACTCGTGTGGATGTGATCGCTTCAGAAGAGGGCTCCAATCCTTTTTGTTTTATTAATGATAAGGATTTCCCTCGATCTAATGATGGTCTCATCACTGGACAGAAATGTCCATTTAGTTTTCTGACAACAACTAACACTGTCTTGTGGGTATGTGGAAGTAAAGCTTATACTAATATACCTCGCCATTGGAATTTCAAAGATTTTACTTCAAGTTGTTGTCAAATAATATAATCTGTAAAACAAATTAATGTATTACATTAGAAAAAAATGCAAAAAAGAAGCATTTTTACTAGTGGTCTCAGACATTTGGATGCTGTTTTTTTTTATTCCTGATAACTTTCATAACATCACCAATGTTATTCAACATATGAGAAAGGCTGTAGCTGATGACTCTTGGTTTGCATGGCTTTTGTAGATTCCTTATTTTGAAGCCAAGTGTATTAATTTAAGTGTGTTCATTTATGACAGAAATGGCCTCAATGTGTCTTAAAATGTCCTTGTTTAGTCTGTGCAGGCAACATTTATAACTGATTCCAGATGTTTTGAGGAAATGCATCTCAAGCTCTGACATACTGCTGTGGCTGAAATTGATTTTTAAGACACTAATGTACATGGAAGTTGCTGGACAAAGCTCAGTCTGATGGTGTGCTTTTAGATCATTTGTGGCATATCTTGCTTCTTGTCATAGATAAATGTGAACTGTCTGAAAATGGAAAAATCGTGTTGGCAGTAGGACTAAAAGGCAACTGTAAGCAAACATTTTGATCAGTGGAGTTCAAATAAAGCTTATCTAACAGTTAGAACAGCTGTCCTGTGTTGTAATTATTTTATTGTTCATATTCTTATTATTAAAATAAGTTAATCATAGTGGACTTTATACTGGACAATGGCAGCACACAGAGCACTTACTCTAAATAAATTATGTTTATTATTATTTTTGTGTGATATGGTGATGGAGTTCTAACTGAAACACTACAAACTAAAATATATCATCCTATCATCACGTACTCTTCCATCCAGCATGTCTAGACAAACATGCGTACACGTGCACACAATCTTGGTATTTCCAATGACCTTCGTATTGGTGTAGATATTTAATGGAACATGCCATTTCAGAGGCTTGTACCAATCACTGTAGTTACATAAAGCTCAGTCTTTACAATATGAAAAGGTAAAAATCATCTTCTGTTGTGACCTAAATCTTTATAAACTACTGTGTTGAGACAGTGTGTAGAATGCATGCACTTGTCAGCCGTAAGTGTGTTTTATATTCTGACTCACATGTCAACAGAAACAGAAGCTGAATAGATTCTGTATGAAGCCTTAAAAATAATCAGACATGATCTTCCATGAGTGCATTCTCTGGACACCAAATAAACCCAGACACACCTCATATATCTGCCCTTTTGATCTGGCAAACGGGTATCGATAGATTTTGAAAAGTGCAGTGTGTGTTACAGTGTGATCATGTATAACAGTGCAGTGTGTGTTACAGTGTGATCATGTATAACAGTGCAGTGTGTGTTACAGTGTGATCATGTATAACAGTGCAGTGTGTGTTACAGTGTGATCATGTATAACAGTGCAGTGTGTGTTACAGTGTGATCATGTATAACAGTGCAGTGTGTGTTACAGTGTGATCATGTATAACAGTGCAGTGTGTGTTACAGTGTGATCATGTATAACAGTGCAGTGTGTGTTACAGTGTGATCATGTATAACAGTGCAGTGTGTGTTACAGTGTGATCATGTATAACAGTGCAGTGTGTGTTACAGTGTGATCATGTATAACAGTGCAGTGTGTGTTACAGTGTGATCATGTATAACAGTGCAGTGTGTGTTACGGTGTGATCATGTATAACAGTGCAGTGTGTTACGGTGTGATCATGTATAACAGTGCAGTGTGTTACAGTGTGATCATGTATAACAGTGCAGTGTGTGTTACAGTGTGATCATGTATAACAGTGCAGTGTGTGTTACAGTGTGATCATGTATAACAGTGCAGTGTGTTACAGTGTGATCATGTATAACAGTGCAGTGTGTGTTACAGTGTGATCATGTATAACAGTGCAGTGTGTGTTACAGTGTGATCATGTATAACAGTTTAGTGTGTTACAGTGTGATCATGTATAACAGTGCAGTGTGTGTTACAGTGTGATCATGTATAACAGTGCAGTGTGTGTTACAGTGTGATCATGTATAACAGTGCAGTGTGTGTTACAGTGTGATCATGTATAACAGTTTAGTGTGTTACAGTGTGATCATGTATAACAGTGCAGTGTGTGTTACAGTGTGATCATGTATAACAGTGCAGTGTGTGTTACAGTGTGATCATGTATAACAGTGCAGTGTGTGTTACAGTGTGATCATGTATAACAGTGCAGTGTGTGTTACAGAGTGATCATGTATAACAGTGCAGTGTGTGTTACAGTGTGATCGTGTATAACAGTGCAGTGTGTGTTACAGTGTGATCATGTATAACAGTGCAGTGTGTGTTACAGTGTGATCATGTATAACAGTGCAGTGTGTGTTACAGTGTGATCGTGTATAACAGTGCAGTGTGTGTTACGGTGTGATCATGTATAACAGTGCAGTGTGTGTTACAGTGTGATCGTGTATAACAGTGCAGTGTGTGTTACAGTGTGATCATGTATAACAGTGCAGTGTGTTACAGTGTGATCATGTATAACAGTGCAGTGTGTGTTACTTTGTGATCATGTATAACAGTGCAGTGTGTGTTACGGTGTGATCATGTATAACAGTGCAGTGTGTGTTACGGTGTGATCATGTATAACAGTGCAGTGTGTTACAGTGTGATCATGTATAACAGTGCAGTGTGTGTTACGGTGTGATCATGTATAACAGTGCAGTGTGTGTTACGGTGTGATCTTGTATAACAGTGCAGTGTGTGTTACGGTGTGATCATGTATAACAGTGCACAGGTATGAATGTGATTCACAGGTTGAATGTCATGTCATCTGCACAGACAGTGTACAATGCACAGTGTGTTCACAGCCTGTGCATATGATTGCAACAGAGCATAGAAATAGAAATCACATTCATTTAACTAACTTTATGTGTGTAATAATCGGGAAACTTCGCTGGGTGAGCGTGCCGAGATATAGAATATATCAGTGCCCTCCAAACAGGACCTGTGCACGCTCCGAGGGAGCATCAAACAGTCTTACTGCCAACTGGGTCATCCCACAGCCCCAACCTCACACAAATTACCCTTTAAGGCCACGCATTGCAGAGGTCAGAGTGTGGTCCTGTCCAGCAGAAAGCAAGACGTACTTCATTGTACTGATTGGAACTGCTACATAAGTATCGTGTTAACTAGGGCATCTACAGCACCTGCTCATATCATAAAGGGTTCTCCAACCTCTATCTGCTGTGCCAGGGATATCTGTAGATGCACCTCGAAGGTATACTTCTCCGGGTACTCAATGTTAAGTGCATAAATGATACCAAAAAGTAAAGCAAATGCATTTGGCAGGTCATCAACATCATCAAGCACAATTTTCTCTTCCAGCACCACAGCTATACTTCTTGTGTTTGGGTTGGTTATTGCCACATCTTCAACAAAACTGAGGATACCTACTTTAAGTCCCTTAGTGCAGGTTTCCTTCTGGACTGTGTCCTACAGAGACAACAAACTAAGGGTCAAAATCAATACAGAACAAAAATAAGAAAAAGAAGAAGTATCTTGCTCAAGGGTACAATCAAGGAAGTTATGTTTTGTGCTGGGACTTGAACACAACCTTCTTATCAGAGACTCAAAGCCATCACTACAGCTAGCTTGCACTGCTTCACTGGAATCTTTAAGTGCCATTAATTCAGTGGGAGAAATAGCTGAATCAATGCAAACTAGTTATGGTGTTGCTCTGGCATGGCTGTAATGGCTCAGTGACAGAAGGCTTGATCAGAAGGTTGTGTTCAAATTCCAGCACACTTCCAAGCAGCACTG
Organism: Hemibagrus wyckioides; assembly: GCF_019097595.1. NCBI lineage: Eukaryota > Metazoa > Chordata > Actinopteri > Siluriformes > Bagridae > Hemibagrus > Hemibagrus wyckioides. The sequence goes on along the minus strand of NC_080729.1, from coordinate 8,867,036 downwards.
GTTGAGTAAGACCCTTATCTTTCAGCTTAGTTGTATCCTACATCAGTCAAATGAACAAGTGTGCTGGGTTATGTGTCATTTTATGCAACATTAAGATATTACAGCACTTTACTGACGACCCAAATTGCCAGTCAGCTGCTGTAAAGTTTAGAGCGTTTTGGTTTCTTATGTTCACTAATCATTAAAATATTTAATACACTTACATTGTTTGTTTTAAGGCGAGTCGTTTGGGTTGTAGAAATTTGAGAAAGGATAGCATTCTCACAAACTTCTCCACAGGCCAGCCATGTTAGACATGACGGATAAGATAAAAAATATTACCAGATACGTTCTCAGTAGATTGCCCTCCTTTTCTCTCAGAAACAAGGGAAGGCCACAAAGTGCTGCAGATTTGCGTGTGATTATCCTGTGTGTCAGGATAGCAGTGGTCTAAAACACAAACAGGAAGCAGGAAAAACATGGACAAAGTAAATGGCTTTTACTACAACTAGCATTTGTAGTATGCAGTTATGTTTTTTAAAACCTCAAAATTTGAAGTAAACTGATGTTGTTACCCGTTCATCAAGTCTGTCTAGGAGTATTTGAGTTTCTCCTCCCAAGGCTCCACTTCTTGATCTATAGAGCTTTATCAATCGTGGTGCAAGTGAGTCCAAGTAACTAAGAAAGATCTGCCTGAGATCAACTCCAGTAACTCTGTAGAATTCTGCATATATCTGCAAAAAATATAAATAGTTCAAATTCACTACCCTAATGTTATGTTTGGGGATGAAAACATCCACTAAAATAAACTGCTGTAAAAATATATCAGATGATATATTTTGATGGATATTTTTTTACTTTTTATCACAGTCTTGGACATGTCAAAGATTATTAACAACATTAGCTTTGATGCATTTTTAGTTGTTTTTTTTTGCAGCATCTGATTAAATTTTTCTCCCTAATTTACTGTTGGTGGCTGTTTTTGCCTTCCATTATAACCACATTTTTTGACTGCACAGCCATGACACTATATAATCATGCATTCTTGATTGTTGCTGGTTTTCCCTGTTGGGAAAGAGGTACAATTTGTGATTTTTACTGTTGATGACCAAGTGGCACCATTAACCCTTTAGATAGGCCTGTGCAAAGAAAGCTTAGTTTCTGGCTTTTTGTGTGTGTGTGTGTGTGTGTGCGTGCGTGCGTGCGTGTGTGTGTGTGTGTGTGTGAGAGAGAGAAATTGGTACAGAATACACCTCTGACATTGCTCTAATTCAATGCCCTGCCCGTATAAGACAGTGGTAGTGCAATCTAAGATAGCTGATGGCTTAGTGGTATCGTGTTTCTGCAGAAGTTTTCATTACATTGAAGGCACGCTTGAAAACTTCAAGTTATAACTACAGATAAGCTCTTATAGTGTTTGGATAATTAATACAGTACAGTATAACAAATAGACTTGCAACAAGTGGAGATGAGCAAGGTAAGCACTATTTGTATATACACTATAATGCCAAAAGTTTTGGGACATCTACCTTTACATGAACTTTAATGACATGAAACTTTAATGAAATCCTTAAGGTTTAATATGGAGTTGGCCCGCTCTTTGCAGCTATAACAGCTGCAACTCTTCTAGGAAGGCTTTCCACAAGGTTTAGGAGTGTATTTATGGGAATCTTTGACCATTGCTCTAGCAGCGCATTTGTGAGGTCAGGCACTGATGTTGGATGAGAAGGCCTGGCTCACAGTCTTCGCTCTCAAGTTCAAGGCTCCGCCAGTCAAGTTCCTCCACACCAAACTCGCTCATCCATGTCTTTATGAACCTTGCTTTGTGCACTGGTGCACAGTCATCTTGGAACAGGAAGAGGTCATCCCCAAACTGATCCCACAAAGTTGGGAAAATACAATTGTCCAAAATGTCTTGGTATGCTGAAGCATTAAGAGTTCTGTTGGAACTCAGAGCCCCCTCCGAGTGGACATATCACAGGGTGGAATTTTGTCTGTATCTATTACTCTTAGCTTTCCCAATAACCTCCACAATCTATAAAACTTAGCCGAAATAAAAGAGATCTCAGTCAACAGATGAGAAGAAGCGGGTTTCTTTATTCAGTCATGCAGTCAACACCATGCATATCTGAAGAGAGCAGCTGGTCTCTCCAACCCCGAAAAAGTCCCCTCTACTTATACCCCAGGCGCCCCGGGGCGCCTCCTTTTCTCTAATTTAAATATTTCCAGCAATTTCCCATTATATTCAGTGTATGGCTACTTTAGTCCCTCCTTCCTTAGTTTGCATACGTTTTCCCAGTTCCCATTATTTTCGCATTTGTCCCGATACCGCCCCTAAATTGATACCATCCTCCCCTCGATGACGTCAATTTTCCTCCTCACCAGTTCCCCTTATTTTTAGGCTAAGTCAACCATTTTTTATAAAAATTGGCGCTTACTTATAGGCGCCACTTCCTTATTGACTTCATTTGACCATCACCTCTCAAAGGTGCTTCCTCGGCTCATCCTGACCTCGCGCGTTGCCCTCCACAACAATGTGTAAGTACCTTGCTCTCTTCCTCTATGTCATGATGACTTTTCTCTCTACCTACTTGATCTAAGTTTTTTTTGTTTTACTAATTTTAAACTAAGCTGTGCCATTAAGCTGCCTCATATCCTTTTCCCTTTTCATCACTGTTGGTTGCTAGTATTCCTATGCTGTTGTCTCCTCTACCTGCCTGTCACTGTCATGTCACAGTGACCTGGCCTACTTCCCACACTGTGTTCCTCCTACCTTAGTACACGCTCTCTTTTGCTGACTACATAGTCACACAATATGCACTTCACTCATCTTCACTCATTTCCCATTACTTTTTCCTAGCTCAGTCAGCCCGCCGCGCTATCTTCCGGAGAAGTCCCAGGGGTGCTCTGCGACGCTATCGCCAGTATCAGCTATCCTGTTTGGCCATTGAACTTACTGGTTTCCTGGAGCACCTATCTGAATCCTCTATTCCTGAGTCTCCTTACCTTGCCCACCATATCGTGAGAGATACCGTCTATTTTGATCAGAGCACCCAATTTCACCCCACAACCTGTGATCAGTCTACTCAGACCTTCTACTGGCATTGGACACGCACCACCTCTCACGGCGTCCAGACTGAGGATTTCCCTGTTGAGATTTCCTCTAATGATTCTTCCTCTGACTCCTCTTCATTTCCTAATTCCCCTGACCTTCCCCAGCTTTCTCCTGAATTTGTGCCCATGCCTTACAGTGTTCATGATATTCCTCAGTCTTCTCCTGACTATTCACCCCCAACTTCTCCCACTGATTACTCTCCAACTTCTCCTCAGGATCCCGAGATTCCGTCTTCTACAACTGACCCTCCGGTCCCACTGATCCCATTGGATAGGCTGGCTGACTGAGTTGTAACTCCTAATGTTTCAATAAATCTCTCCTCTTTTCTGTTCCTTCAGTCCCAGTGTGGTTATTACGCTAGCATGCTGCCAATAATAATTCTGCATGTTTATTATAAAGACTATGAGACTCTATCTGATTATTATAGCTATTATTAATCAGAGTTAACTACTTACTGCGTAATAAATGGCTAAATTATTCTTGATAGATACACACTACTCTTTAGGCAGAATATTGCTAAGTCAGAGCTTAGAGCATTGAGTACATTAGCACTTAAGCTACTTTTTAAGGCTAGGTATATAATTCAAAGCTGGGTATATTATATTTTTCTCCGACAGTTCTTTTCACTGGAACTAAGGGGTCAAGCCCAACCCCTGAAAAACAACACCTGAATTGAATGATTTGGAGGGGTGTCCAAAAAAAACTTTTGGCAATATAGCAATATAGTATATTTAAGGAATTGGTGAGGAGCTGCTTTAAGACTGACCCTTCTGGACAATCTCAGTGAGTAGATATTGTGCAGGATATTTTGTTGTTAATGAAAGAAGAGACATTAATTAATAAAGAAGAGAACGATTGACTGTTTCTACACTGAGAATGTAAATGGAAAAGCTCAGAAATCCATAACCTTCTCTTATTTATGTCTCGAAAATAATAAGCACTGGGTTGGGATACTGTTACCATGGCAACAAAAACGTATGCTGTTCAGGAAATGGCAAAATTTTATGTACAAATATTTTTCTTGTTATTGTACAAGTAAAACAAGATTCAGTTATTAAAGCACAGCATGCACTTTTTATCCATTTATAGTTACATTTAGTCTTGTGGAATGTGAAGTTTATGCCTGTTATTGCTTATGTTACAGCAGTTACAAACTGCTCACCAACGCATGTCTTTAGACAGGAAGAAGAAACCCTGGAGAACCCGGAGGAAACCCCCGAAGCACCGGGAGAACATGCAAACTCCACATACACACAGCAAAGTTGGGAATAATCTAATATATATTCAACTATATTACATATTGTGTTACGCATAATCCAAATATGAATGCTATTATAATACGAAAGAGATACCAGCCTGATATGACATTTTGCAGCTTGGCCAGGCCCTCATCTCTCTCCATCTCCTGATGTCGCACATCTCCACCGATAACATCTGGGCACACAGATAAGACAAAGGTTGCAGTATTTTGTACACATTTCATCGATTCGCATGTTCATTGACGTTCACAGAAAAGGTTACTGATGACATCATTTTGGGCGACGTACAGCATTAATTCCCTGCTGAATGCTGAAGGGCTAGGAGTGCTTCTAGAAAGTTCTCTTTATTGAATAACACCAAGAAAAATTTGTTGTTTATTCTAAAATCTATTAACACACACACACACATACAGACACACACAGACACCTTTACACACAGACACACACACACCTTTACACACAGACACACACACACACACCTTTACACACAGACACACACACACCTTTACACACAGACACACACACACACACACACCTTTACACACTGACAGCTGCATTGCTGATTTCTATTTTTCAAAATAAATCATTCAAATTTATCATAAGTGTGTCTTCATGCTGTATTTCCTCTGTTATTGTAACCTTTATAACAGCAGTAAACATCTCTCACTCTTTCTCGATCTCTCTCTCTCTTGCTCTCTCTCTCTTTCTTTCTCTCTTTCTCTAGCTCTCATGCTCTCTCTCTCTCTCTTGCTATCTCTCTCGCTCTCTTTTCCCCTTTTGTATAATTTGAGAATTTGTGGTTAGCCTGTCTATTTTATCTTTCTCTTCTCTTCCCAAAGCATTATGGGAAAACCATAACAGGGTAAATAACCCACCTCGTTCACATTCATTACTCCTGGGACATTACTCCAGGGAACAACGTAGTGGACATCAGCGTGCCGCCCACCACAGACGGGCAAAAGAGCAGCAAACTGCAGAAACCTGTAACCATGACGACCAACCATCACCCCTAACCCCACCAAGCCCTCACCACACTCCGCACTACACTCATCTCCCGTTTTCTCTCTATGTGTCGTGCCGCTGACGTTCCATTTATTTGTGTAATATATATTTTTCCTTTTGATAGCTTCTCAACTCACGTATGCGCACATACCGAGACAGACACTCGTACACACACATATTTCTGACGTGAAATAAAATTTTACAATATAAACGCTGGTGACGTCTGTTTGCTTAATGTGTTGGAAATAATGGCCTTCTTTCTGAACCAATGAGCTGAAGAAATCTAGTGGGCCTTATGAAGATTAAAATCATTCTGCTAGAGCAGAGATGCCCAAACTATCTGTACATACTAGCCATACTATCTGAGAAAAGAGGGAGGGGGAGGGGGAGGGGGGATGCCTTTGACACAGATCGTCATTTCTAATTTAACATAAAATTTTTGTTTGTTTTATTGTTGACCTACAAAAGAGTAAACTGAAATGAAATGTGAATTAATCAGATTTTTTTTATGTACATGCGCAATTCAAGGTGCAGCGCCACGTGCTTTGCAACAATCGCCATCAATCAATGAGCTGCTTGACAAACTTCAATTCGAGCAGAGCGTGCTGCTACGTCCTTCATCAGCACAAGAAAGCGCCACACGGGTCAGTTATCAGATTTCTGCTCTAATTGCTAAATGTGGAAGAGCATTCGCTACTGGAGAGTTCGTCAAAGAATGTCTTGAAATGAATTAATGAATTAAAGTGGGAGAAGATGGCTGGCATTACAACTGATGGAGCGTCAGCAATGGTAGAGAGGAAATCTGGCCTTGCTACTTTGGCGTTTCAGAAAGTCAGTGAATGTGGAGGAAAAGTATGTTTTTATTGTAATAAGTTCATTGAACTACAAAACTTTAGCTTCTGTCATTTTCACAGGGAGAAAAATATTTGTCTCATGACATAAAGGATCGGACCAATTCTACAGTATCTAGTATGTGTCACGTGTGTTAAGAGCCAACATGCCTCAAGGCATCATTAATCTCTAAGGTTAACACAGTATGACTGTCTTAATTATAACATGAAAGCACACATCTGGCTGCCCTAAACATTTCTGGTTAGTTGCGATGATGTAAATATGAATTTAAGTTCATAAGTTCATTCTTATATTTAAGAATATAAATTTAAGGGATGTGAAAAACTCAATTGGAAAGATATATACAAAAGAGAACATTAAAATGACATACTGTGAATTATCCTTCGATTGTTATCGGACTGGAAGATCATCAGTCATTACAGAGGTGCAATTATGCTGTTCAGAGTCTTTAAACAAAGAAAAATAGGAATTTTTAAGGGAAAATGTCGGTCTGCCTCACTGCACTGTGTGAAATAAGAGTCTACTGAGAGTGGATCCAGTTACTGTCCTTTTAAACACGTCACTAAGATGAACAAATCTATTTTAGGATACATTGAGTAGACCATTTTTGTAACTTGGTGCTGAGTGTCTTTTTAAACAACCTTGAATTAATGTGAAAGAAGGTTGTACAACGTTGTTCCATTTACTTTGTACTTGAATGTTTCATCACGCAAGCTGTTTTTTTCTCTGTACAAATCAGTATGCTGACCAAAAACCATCAGTCATGAGCAGAAATCTTCTTAGCTTGTTTATTGAAGATGCAGGACAACCACCTAGTAATGCATTACACAATGCATTACAGTCTGGAGGTCACTGTTGAGCTACTAGTAATAGTACATCCTTTTAAATGCAAGCTGAACTCTGAGAGCTTCTGTGTACTGGTTTTTGGACCAATAAGTAATATCTCTGTCTTATCTGGATTTAGTAATAGAAAATTATCGATCATCCAATCATTTATATTTTTGACACACCGAGTTAATCTAGACAATGTAGATATTTCATCTGGTTTAGAAGAGATATATAAGTGGGTATAACAATGGAAACTAATCCCATGTCTTCTAATGATGTTACCCAAGGGAAGCATGTATATTGAAAAAAGCAGAGGTCCCAAAACTGACCCTTGCGGGACCCTGTATTTCACTGCCATTACACCGGACAGTTCTCCATTTAGATCTACAAAATGCTATCGATCAGACAGGTAGGATCTAAATCATTTTAATGCCTGTCCCTGAATACCCATGTGATTTTGTAAGTGATCTATGAGGATATTATGATCTATAGTGTCGAATGCAGCACTAAGATCAAGTAAGACTAATATTGAGATGCAGCCTTGGTCCTAAGCTAAAAACAAGTCATTTGTGAATTTAACTAGCGCAGTTTCTGTACTATGATGGGGCCTGAATCCTGACTGAAATTCTTTAAAGATATTGTTTTCCTGTAAGAAGGAGCATAATTGAGCAGACACCACCTCTTCTAATATTTTAGATATAAACGGAAGGTTTGAAATCGGTCTGTAATTTGTTATTTCATTAGGGTCTAGTTTAGGTTTCTTAAGAAGAGGCTTAATGACTGCCAACTTGAGTGGTTTAGGGACATGACCTAAATATAGCGAAGAATGAATAATGTTTAGAAGAGGCTCTCCAGCTGTATGTATCACTTCTTTTAGTAATCTAGTTGGAATCGGGTCTAACAAACACGTTGTTGATTTAGCCGTGCTGACAAGTTCATACAGCTCTTCCTGTCCTATACCCGTAAAGCATTGTAGCTCTAGATGTGGAGCTTTAGGCTGGACTGGATCACAGGATGCTGTCAGAGGTTGAACATCCATTATTTTGTTCCTGATACTATCAATTTTTTCAGTGCAGAAATTCACAAAGTCCTCACTACTAAACTGTGATGGAATACTCTCTCTGGATATCTGATGTTTTGTTAGTCTAGCCACTGTACTAAATAAGAATCTGGGATTGTTTTGGTTTATTGCTATCAGTTTGCTCAGATGCTTGGCCCTAGCAGCTTTTAGAGACTGTCTATAGCCGGACATACAGTCTTTATACACAATTCTAAAAACTTCTAATTTAGTTTATCTCCACTTTCGCTCGAGGTTACGGGTTGCTCTCTTGAGGGCATGAGTATGACTATTGTACCATGGTGCAGGTGTCTTTAATCTCCGACCTTTTTTAATCGGATGGGGGCAACAGTGCCTAGAGTGCTGGTAAAAATAGTGCCTATGCTTTTAGTAACTTCATCTCGATCATCTGTATTTAGGGGTCTAGTAAGAAGTTGAGACAGTTCCAGCAGGTTACTCGTGAATCTGCCTTTGGTGGTCAGATTAATATTTCTACCAAATCAGTAACATAGGGAGACATGGCTAATATGTTCTACAGGTAGAGTGTACACTAAGAGGCAGTGGTGGACCATCAGGGCCAACAAGGCCTTCTCTGCTGGCCTAAACAGCAGTGATCTGAATCACTGACTTGCATTTTAATATATTTAATATATTTTTCCATTAATGTGTATTTAATTATTACCAATAGTCTATTCTCTACATTTCATAGCTTTTCTCTTGGTTGCGCTGCTTCCAGTAGTGTATATTTATGATAAGAGTATTTATCCAATCATAATTCAGCCAGTGGCTGACATCATGTGTTGCCAGGGTGAAAGAAATCTGCCTTAAGGCCTTCAGAATCAATAGTGCAGGCGTCCGTAGCTTAAAATAAGTGGCAATGAAATTGTTACATTAACCAAACAGATTTCGAGTTGGCGTCACTGGGGCCATCCAGCAGGCATACGATTACGTCAGCAATTTCCCGTCCTTTGATTGGATAATTGGAGTAGTCAGAGGCAGCAAACCGCACAAAACCGCACACTAAATAAAATATATATATTTTAACTCACAGTGGCTGACAGAGGAGAAGAAATCGATTTAGTTGCAGACATCCTTACAAATGCATTTTCAAGGTGGAGTGTAATAAAATTGACTATTCCTTGTGAGGTGTGAAATACTGTAGACTAATTTTGTTTTTACTTTGCTATTTAACGGTTGATTAGTATCTATTGCCATGGTGTCATAATGATGGTATAGAGGTGGATTCATTCAGGAAGGACACCAGTGAAGGCCTAGGTGTGAAATACATGGCCCGCCACTGCTAAAAGGTGATGGTCTGTGATATCATGGCTTTGAGGTAGAATATCTATAACAGTGACATCTGTTCCATGTGATATAATTAAATCTAGCGTATGATTAAAACGATGAGTTGGTCTAGTAATGTTTTGTTTAACCCCAAAGGAATTTAGTTAATCCAAAAATGCGAGTCCAAAAGCATTAGCATCGTCTACATGAGTGTTAAAGTCTCCTACAATCAACACTTAATCAATAGGTCTGAGAGTAGATGTGCAAACTCTTTAAGAAAAACAACGTAGGGCCCCGGGGTCTATACACGGTGGCCAGAGCGAGATATAGCAGGGAATTATTATGTGTGTCAGTGAGTGCAACATTAAGGATAAGCACTTTGATTGAGTTAAACCTGGGTCCTGTTTTTCTGAGTAACAGTAAGAAAATTGTTATAGATAGTTGCAACACCACCTCCACGACCAGTCTGACGGGGCTCATGCTTATAGAAATATCCTGACGGAATAGACTCATTCAGACCAATTTAGTCATTTGGTCTAAGCCAGGTTTCAGTAAGGCAGAGTGCATCAAGACTATAATCTGATATCATTTTATTAACAATAAGTGTTTTAGGTGGAAGGGATCTAATGTTGAGAAGCACAAACATTAGAAATAGTTTTTGGATGCTTATTTGGCCTTTTTCTGGTTTTATGGTGATTATATAATTTCTGAGAGCTTTTAACAAATTTATTCTTTGATCTCACTATTCGAGGAACAGACACAGTTTCTATAGGACGAGCTTTGTGTGCACTTGTATCAGTATGGTGAGTTGAACCCTAGCTATTATAATTGTGATCTGAGGTATGACTTACCAGTCAGATGGTGCGTAGTGTCCTGGAAATGTTGTGCGAGAGGACTGCTGCTCCAACTCTGCTAGGGTGCAGGCCATTAGTATGGTAGAGCCTAGGATGCTCCCAAAAAACATTCCAGTTATCAACAAAGGGTAATTTCTGATCTTCACACTATGACTGTAACCATTCATTAAAAGCAAATAGCCTACTGAACCTCTCGATTCCTCACTGGAACGTGGGCAGTGGTCCTTACACAGTGATCCTCGTCATGGGTGATGTTCTGCGTACCTTCTCAACCAGGCTCCTGAAGTCGTTCTCCAGGATCTCTGATTTGTTTCATGCCACGAATTTACCTGGGACAGGTGAGCGTCAGTCCGTGACGATTCCAACGTGGCTTTCCGCTGTCGCACCTGGGCCTGCTTCACCTGTAGGTGGAAAAAAAAATGTCTGGCCAATTTCCATTGACCTCTCTCACCAACAGTGTTTCTGCCTGCAGAACTGATGCTCACTAGTTTGTTTTTCTTCACCAATCTATGTAAACTCTGGAGACAGTTGGATGTGAAAATCTCAGATCAGCAGTTACTCAAATTTCTCGATCCAGCCGGGTTGGCACTAACAATCATGCCACAGTCCGAATGAATGAGTTCACATTTTTTCATCTTTAAGATGAACGTTAAGCTCGTGACCCGTGATCTGATCTCCATTATGTTTATGCACTGCACTGAGGCCACATGATGGACACCTGCACGAGTGTGTACAGGTGTTCCTAAAATACGTGCAGGCAGAGTGTATGTATATTGAGCAGGTTGCGACGAGTGTGAGATTTGGGTGATCTGGCTCGCGCCCTCACCGCTGTCCGTGCAGCAGGTGGCGCACGCCAGCGCCCTTTTTAAAAGCCCAGCGAGTACGGAGGCAGCGCGTGACACCGGCAATTGTGCCGCGGCTGCTCGGGCTCGCCCGTAACGCAAATCGGCGGCGAGGAAAACGCGTGACAGATCGACGCCCTCTTTTTCAACGAGGTGCCAAGAGTGGCGCGGCGTCGCGAGCGAGGAGTTTGGCGCGTGCACGCTGAGCAGAGAGCGGCGGAGAGTTTTTTTGCTGCTGTCCGAAAGGTTACCGAAGTGCAGCCAAAGAAAGAAAGAGGAGGGGGAACAGGAGAGAAACTCCACACAGGATGTTCAGTATGCATCTGTCCCGTTTTTACCGTCGAGGTTTAACGGGTTTAGTTTAAAAAGTCGCGTTTGGACCTCAACCGATCAGGCTCTCTGCTCCTCTCGCGGTAATTCCGGCTGTTTAATTGGGACGCATCCGGACGCAGCTCGAGGGATCCAGGAGTCTCTGCGGTTTCTGCAGTTCCCTCACTGTCAAGGGGGCAATGAGAATTCCTGTCTTTTTGCATTGACAACGAAATGGGGTGAGTGAAGTGTGTGTGTGTGTGTGTGTGTGTATTGTGTGTGTATTGTGTGTGTATTGTGTGTGTGTGTGTGTGTGTACTAGTGCCTCAGGCGGGAGAAAATCTGTATCTAGGCAGATTGTTACAACTTGTTGTTGCTGTACATTATTCGTCTTCTAAAAAGTCACTACAGTCATCTACATACAGACTGTACATTACAGTCACTGTGCCAAAATGCAGTTTTTGCTTCTCAGAGTGTAGCTGTGTGAGTGTGTGTGTGTGTGTGTGTGAGTGTGTGTGTGTGTGAGTGTGTGTGTGTGTGAGTGTGTGTGTGAGTGTGTGTGAGTGAGTGTGTGTGTGTGTGAGTGTGTGAGTGAGAGAGACCTTTAGTTTTATTCAGTAAAGGATGCACAATGCATCAAGGATATCCCTGTATGGAAATATCAATACTATGTTTGTTTTTGTTTTATTCAACCACTTTTATTGAAAATTTTGTTTTTTTCAGCACTTTGCCTGACACTTGTTGACTTGCTGTTGCAGTTGTAATATGGGATTTTTATGACAATCAATGATAATAATAATAATAATAATAATAATAATAAAAAATCTCAGCCAAAATAATGCAAGCTGCTCTTTAACCCTGTCCCCATGTCAGAAAATTCCCTTCAACTGCAATTGTCAAGATGAAACTTGACAGAAATCAGGGTGCAGGTTTAGATCCCAGTGAGAGGAGACAGTGGCGAGGAAAAAGCTTACTGAAATGAAGTGTGGAAGAAAAAAACTTGGGGAAGTCATTCAACCTAATCGCTCTAACGTACTGTAGGTGGTTAACGTGATTGATGAGGTATTATAGCTGGCATGGAAGTGCAGCAATTAAACTGGAGAGACATGCTGTTGAAACTATTACAGTGGAGTGGCAGACACATTTGAAACATAGCTTGTATGTTACAGCATGTACTTGAGTACAAATGCTGATTTGTTTCAGTGGATCATATCTGTCACACGCATGATATATACTATCACTGTATATATATAGGGGGTGGGCGTTATATGGAAAAAAATTAGATCACGATTTCTTCTGGAAAAATCACGATTCACGATTTTATCCCGATTCTTTCTCATGTTGGTTTTAAGACTGTTTGGCAAATTACAGAGCTACCAATACAGCCAAATTAATGTCTCCATATAAAAAATATAGCCTTTACCATTTGTTTTCAAGTATTTTTTTAATCAAGTTAATATTAAATGCAAGTGCAACTCTGCAAATTAAGAACATTAAACGAAGACTTTAATAACAAATGAAAGATTCTCTGCCATCACAAAATGAACAATGGTTTAAGAAATCTTACATTGGTAGTGGTAACAGTTGTAACAGTCAGATAGTTTATTAGACATAGATCCTCAGCAAAGAGGTTCAGAAATGTAAATAGCTTATTCTTACAAAGTTAAATAAAAATATTAACTTGGTCTAGTCAAATAAATGCAAGTTCACAGACTTTAGCAT